>NC_134702.1:90110316-90410316 GCF_043290135.1 Rhipicephalus microplus | reverse complement strand
TTCAGGTGTCTGGTTCGACCAGCTGCCTGAGGGCTTTGAGCACATGCAGCTTTCATTAGAAGATTTTGTGCGATTATCGAGTCGTGCATACATGTTAGTTTGATTCTTTGTATTGAATCGATGAATGAAAATAAGGCGTCAATTTCTACATAACGACTATACCCACAGTCGACTTTGAGCATGGATGGAAACAGAGACTTTCGATTCATTGTTCTTTTTTTTTGTTTGTGAGAAGTGATCGATCGCCTTTTTGATAACTGCAGCATAGCCGATATACTTATGGGTACATCAAATATACTGCTTATATTCTATTCATACAAGATTTGTTCCACTTGCATATAGACGCATGAAGACAGCGGGGCCAGCAGGGAAAAGAAAGAGCGTGATAACGGCTCAGCCAGTTTTTATCGCGTGCCTGCTGCCATCTCTCGCTTGTATAGTGGCTTCGTCCGCCGATGCATCCCGCCATGGAATCTGTAACCTTTGCGTGAGGCGCGCTGGCAGGTCCGTATAGACGCGCGAGAGTTATCGGAACTACGACAGACGGACGGACGCACGAGCGTGAAAGATTTCGGAACTAAATCTGCCAATAGCCATGCTATAATGAGCGTTTTTTCTTTTACGCTGGCCAGTCGTTCACGCTATAGTTGTGTGGGCCCGGAATCTGGATTATACGATGTATTTTTCGACGGATTTTATACTTTATAAGAAGTTATTGGCTGTGACAACATCGCTAAATGTGCTGTAAATTAATGTCATTGGTCTGGGCTGCATGCGGGGCAGCATAAGAAAACTCTGTTTATCGGTAGCGTTCCTGGCTAGCTGGATCGCTCAAAGGTGGTCTTGGAGACCGAATTTGAGCTATATATAGTCAGTGCGACTGTCCACCACGCCCATATATGTCATCCGGGAGAACTGTACTTCTCTTTTGAACTGTGCCGTACTTTAGAGTATACGCTTTAGGGCAGAGCCTACATCATTACATAACTTACGTCAGCCCTCGGGAAATAATTCCGGAAACACGCACTCTTATTGGAGTTTCTGGTACGATATAGTCCTTGCGGAACGGACTTTGCGCAAATATAAATATGTTATTTTGCATTTTGGAGCATCGCACTTATGTATAACGCCACGCCTGATTTAACGTTCACTTGGAAATTATCATCCACACATGCTTGCACAGCGAGCCAATGCTCGCACGATCGGAAGTGCATATTTCGTCTTGGTTTATGTATCGAAAACAGTATACATACGTATTCTTGTACAGTCCTCCCCACAAAATCGCTATATATGCTAGATTTATAGCATGGGCGTCCATGGCATCTATTTTGCGTAGCAATGCCTTCCACTCAATTTTGTATATATGTCGCTATTATCAGTCACCATTCACGGTTGGCTCATCAGCTTGATGACCCGGAATAGTCTCTCTGACCACTTATGAAGCGGAAAGGCGGCAAAATGAAAAAAAGCACTGAAAAAAGAAATTGCGAAAATATACGCGCCACTTTCCATACTTAATCGTACGCAGCTAAAGCGAAAAAAATTCCTCAATGAAAATCACATCTGCAGACGTTTTTCTAATTAGTTGATTCGTGTTCCCGACACATACGACACAACTACACTACCACCGCTAATTAATGCGAAAAACGATACAGGATACGAAGGAATTGGGAGATGGACTGGGGACGATACGTTGTGGGTATACACATCTTAGGAAAAAAAAGGCATATCTCACGTACACAGTGGCAATTGATGATAGGCGAATCACTAATGAGAAAGGTTGATATGTCACTTTAAAATCAGCACAATATGAGGTGGAGGTAAATGATGCCACACGTGACTTCCGTGTCATGATTATCAAATTTGGATGTGTCGTTTACTTTCGTCATCTATTCACGTCACGTGATACCAAATTCAGTACATGCGGAGCTAGTGAAACGACCGCGTGCACGTTATGAGCGTGACATGTTGTCATGTTGTTACATGACACGCGTATCAGGATTAATATGTTTGCACCAGTCATATATTTAGTCATCCATTGACGTCACGTAACACCAAACTGGGTATATGTAGAGCTAGAAAAACGGCCGCGAGTGCATCATGAAGGCACTCCAATATAGCGTCGACGCACGCGCCCGCTGGGCACAGCGACGCAACGTTAGCAAAACGCGAGCAATCTATAGCCTGACGCCAGGCGCGACCAGAGTCCGTCGGCGCGGTCGGACGGCAACCGGCGCGAAATGCGACATGCTGCATTTCGCACCGATGTGTAAACCAGACAACAATGCGTCTCCCTCTTTTCCTGGCGGAGGGACGCTGGACGCGCTGATCGAAACGTGCATGCGTCAAAGCAACGCATTGTTGCGTGAACTTGTGCATTTATTTATGAGTTATATTGCTCCTCACAGTAGTATTAACTGCTGTACAAATATATCTTTATATGTTGCTCTGTATATATTTCCATCTTGTACGCTGTGCTATATAATATCTATTTTAGTTCTAACTTTTTAACTTTCAGCGCTCATCCTCGCTTCTCCCCTGCGGAATACGCTCCCATATAGTGATTTCTATGAGTAGGATAAAGCTATAAACGAATAAGTGAATAACATAGAAACCATAAGAGAGTAGAGAATGCGTTATACGCTTCTGTTTTTATTTAACTATGAAGAATGCATTAGCCATAGCTTGTGCCATGATTCCACGCCCAACTACTCATTGATCTTGTTTATTCATTTTTTTATGTTTACAGAGCCTTTTACTTGGCTCGTGTAGCAGTCAGATAATGCACAACATTCAGGAGCAGAATCACTATCAAATTAAAATATAGGTATATAAGTCACTGAGAGCATAAAGTGACATATATCTGGCATATATCTCACAGATGTGGCTTTTAGGCGAGCGGTATATATACACCAATAAATACATGTACACTCATTCTATGCACTCTTGTAACAACCAGATCACTGTGACAACCATAGTCGGGACTTCTCTCGATGATGCCATAGTCGTGTTTCCCTTTACGTACATAATTAACATACCTTTTTTTTTTTTGTGAATTGCTCTACACCAGCTTTCATAAACGTAACGTAAACTTCATGAAATAGCGCGAAACAATTTTCTTTTTCGAGGGGAAGATAATTCTGCATTTCTTAAAGTTCACGTTACTGAACTATACCTATATACTTACACAATTTTCATCGAGCTGTGTAATTTAAAGTGAACTGTTAGTTGTAAAAATTACAAAAGAACTACTCGTTTCTATATATGCATTAAACGATAACTTCAAAGCTTTTGTATATACCACCGTGGACAGCAGCTTTCATACTTCTCTTCTGAGTCTCGTACTTAGCCTACAACTTTTCCTCCACAATCCATCCCCCAATTCCTTTGTTTCTACTATCATTCTTCTGATTATTTGGTTGGAATATATATATCTTTGTCGCATCTAGCACTTGTTTTTCTAACACGAATAAATTAATCAGGAAAACGGCTGAAGGTGCTTTCCATTCAGAAATTTCTTTCGCCTTTTCTACGTAAAATAAATATGAAAATTGGCGGGGACACTTTAGAATTTCTTTTACAACGATATTTCTCTTCTCCGCTTCGTAAGTGGTCAGAGATGTTATTATGTGTCATTAGGATGATAAGCTATAAAACGGTGTAACGTCAACGGACATTAAAGAAGAACGTGATACCTCGTATCATAGTTAACAATTTCCACGTTAACTATATACGAGAAAACCAACGCTTTCAGTCGAACACACTGCTGTATCATCGCTCTTAATTATGAATGGACCGGATATATCCTCAGGTGCCGTCCTCTCTGCACTTCGAGCTCAATAATCACAGCATAACGTTCGCATTCATGATAAAAGACCTTAAGCGCACAAGCACGGACGCAAGACAGAAGTCGGGACAACACAAACGCCATTTGCGTTGACTTTACTGTTGTGCACCGTGTTTGCTTGCCTATACATCCTTTATCACGAATAAGTACTAATTAAGTGTAGTTGGCTGTCATATAAGTTTAATAATGTGTATGAACGAAGCGATATACTTTTCTGTTTCACTGAAGTGCGAAAATAAAATCCATCCATTCGTTCTGCGCAGAGACGCCGATGCCAGAGAGTGCAAGTGGAATTCAATAAAGTTCGTTGTATGAAAACGTAACAGAAGGAAGCCACACGAAGCATGATACCGCTTTTAAAACATGCCATTTACAGTATTCTTGCGCGCCTTATCAAAAAAAATATATATATATATCGTTCGCCGTTGAAACGAGAGATGTGACGGAGCGGCGTGCTATAGGGAAATGGTTGCCGAAAGATGGAGATTGGAAAAAAAAATCGAACAGGGGTCGATCTCGAGATCTCACTGGACAGAAGACGTTGCGTGGAAGGGACACTTTCTCAGTTGTCGACATGCATACGCGCACTTGTAGAAACGTTGAGCTGTTGCATGAACGGAAGCTAAAAGCATATGTACTGATAGATATCGCGCGCGTCAATCACAAACGTTTGCGCACGTTGCGAGCGCTTGCATGAGTCTCTTCGTGGCATTTCCGTAAGCGGCCATGGACTGCAGCGCTATATACACCATATACGCCCAAGACTCATCCCTCCATGGCCTGGCTATTCCCAATGGGCACGAATATTCACCACATTTCACTTTTTAACATCACAACGCTCTCTGCGGCAGACGCGTGGTTAGGTTCTTCAGTCTCGAGAAGCAGAACTGTTATGTCAAATAGGTATCTACCCAATACACGATTAGAAGCAAGTCGTGGTAGCTTTGATTCTGCTATCAAAGTAGACATTTGAAGCACACTCACACGGTAAAACTTATTGCAACAAAGTAATGAACAGTGTTCTCAGCGACACCGGAAAAGTGATATGCCGCAGAGAGTAACAAGACCCTCTTTCGGCAAAGCGCTGCGGTCGACGGTAGATGGCGCACAGCGAGGTGGCGTGGACAGGCAGTTAGGCACACGGTCGCCTGGTCCGTAAACCTTTGTCGTCGACTTCACGTAGGCTCTTTTCACACGCCGTCAAGCTCGAAGCTATTGAATTCGCTATTGTAGCCATCGACGGTGACCTCGAACATACCAACGCACCTACACGTCATACTATATATGACCTGTTTCGGTACTATGACGTGTTCCCTGAAGGCCGAAGCAAGCTACACAGAAGGAGAAGAGAATCACAAAATTTGAAGTACATATAGTTCGTATTTTCTTCTTGCGAAGATATGTATATGCGGGGACACACAATACACCCATATGAGATTGCATGACATCTTTATAGGGTGGCATTACAAAGAAGGACGTGGGTATCCCAATCGTGAAGTTATAACCAATGCATACATAATGTGGCCATATCAGACGTGCTGCTTCGATGAATATAAGTGCCTGTTGTGAATGTGTGCCATGACCAAAACAATTATGATGCATCGGCGAAAAAAAAAAACTGTTCGCGGCACACTGTACTGATGTGCATAGATCTACTGCACAAAATTCAACTTAAGTTGGTGCGGCCTGCGTCATCAAATGTTTTTATAACGATGTCTCGCAGCTTTCACGATTAAAACCATGTTTGCCCTCCAAGGACATGGCGAACACTCTTTAGTAAACTTCAGCTATATGGCATCGCACAGCCAACGACTTTTCGGAGGTTAAGATAGCGAGTAGCGTATATACTTTTAAAGTGTGTCCTTAATAACCCTAAATCAGGAACCACGTGACCTCTGGACCTAGACACATAAATATTAGCCCAATACAACTCTGCAGTTGGACAGTATCGTCGATCGTCGGCTCCAGATAAGTCGTTGCAGTGTGCCGATTTTCGTGACGACTTCTTCGACATGCATTCTGTTTAGGCCACAACATGGCCACGGCTTTAGTTGACGTATTGCCACGAGGTGCTATAGAGATCAGCACCATATGCCAGAAGACTACCTCATGCAGACAGTATATACGATCAGGCGGATGTAATTCGAAGGGTGCGCAAGTACCTGTGTATATCACTCGTCGATACAGACATAGTATAGATGCGCAAAGAGAACAATATACGCACCTTCCGGACTTGGTAACGACCATCTCTGTTCCGCAGGCATGAAACTTCTGCCACAGTTCCATACCCTCAAGGGTCACCTTGGGGTCGTCGCGGACGCCGTCGTCTTCGGGTTCGACGGGTCTCAATAGCGGGGGCCTGAACTGCACCGTGAGCATCTCCTCGGGCGTCATGGCGGCGCCCGGTACCCTGGGCATTGCGAGTCCCGGAGGAGGTGCCAGACCAGAAGCCGCCAGTGCCGCGGCGGCGGTACTCAGCCCGTGGCTCAGACCTGGACCGAGTCCCGCAAACAGGTGATGCGGAGGAGGAGGTGGGACGGGAGGCGGAGGGGGTCCGGTGGAAAAACACTCCAGCGGTAGGAAGGGACCCGTGGTCGTTGGTGCCGTCGCCGGCTGGCTCAGGATGGAGTGCATGCTGAAGTCCGTGTTTCTGGTCGCGGGTGCCGCCGACGACCCTGGAGCCGCGGCCGGCGGTCCCCCGGGAGCACTGGGCAGGAAGAAGGGATGGAACGCCATGGCGCTCTGGCACGATAGGTCCGAGTGCTCGAAGCGCATATCCTCGGCGCTGCTGCGAGGCCACGGCGGCCCCAGGGCTAGGTGGCCCCTCGGCTATGAGATGTAAGTACGCGCACTTCGCCGCGCCCGGCCCACACTTCGCGACGGTGATGCTTCAATGCGGATGCCGAGGCGGCTCCGCTACTCGGGCGCGACGCCGGGACGTCGTCGTCTCGCGACGAGACAACCACGCCGTACAAGCACCTCGGTAAACTAGCAGACACGAGGAGGGTAGGAGGTCGGCCGACGGCGAGCCGCCGCCGTCGTCTCCGGCTGGAGGCGGTGCTGCCGCTCGCCTCGCCTTTCCCCTTGCCGTGATGGCGGAGGCCGGCGGTGCACACCGCCGAGCGTGTAGATCACTCTGTACGCTGCACCGGGGCAAGCAGCTGGCGTAAATCTCAAGCGCGAGTGATGTTCCGACAGCCCAGTTCCGCACACCACCACTACCACGGAGCACACTTCTGGAGAAATGACGATTCGTGTTGCAGAGGGCGCGCGGGCGTGGACAGCTGTGGGATGCACGCCGGTGGTCCCGTCTCCGAGCTTGTAGTCATCGTTGGCGGCGCATCTGGGTGCTGATCATCGGGGCAAGAGCGATCATTCTCGAAGACGGTGGTTGATGCACCCTGGGCCTGTCGGCTAATCCTCCTCCAGTTCAAGTACTTTCCTTCTGACAAGTTGGCTGATAGAACAATCAAGAACGTCGGTAGTGGTAGTAGTCCAGCGATTGTTGTGCACTCCACTAGCAATAGAAGTGACGGAATTGGCAGTCTGGGGTAACGGGTGCGGGAAATCGGGGAGGGTTAACGGGTGGGTGGTTGGGGGGGGGGCGAAGTAAGCAAGGCGGACAGTGGGAGGGGGGAGGGAGGCAGGTCGCTGGCCGTGGTATCTTATCGCGCCTCGTGGAGGTGACGAGAGTTCGGTAAACAAGTTGTCACAGCCTGGGCGGCGGTGGCTGGCTGTGCTCCGTAGCGGCTTCGAGCGGGAGGGACCGGGCGGGGAAGGAGGCCCAGATGAGGGGGCCACCGCCGAGAAGACCCCGTTCATTGGCGGGAGGCCTACGCTGTCCGCACCAGCCCTCCTCTCGCGATCCGCCCTGCGGGAGAGCCGCCAAAAGCCGTCGTCGCCGGCCCCACACACGGGCTCGCCCGCGCCGCCGGCATGAATGGTGCGTGTGGCCTACGGCCGGCGAGAAACGGGACCCCCTCTTCGCAGCCCCCCTCCGCTCCAAACTCCGGAACGAAAGCGTCGGACTGGAGCGGCTGGCGCCATCTCTCGATGAGGCTGCTAACTCGCAGGCTCTTACCGCCCGGCGTCGGCGGGACACTCTTCGCTTCAAGGCTTCAAGCTTGACCCTCTATTTCGTTGGAAAATTGGAGAACTTGGGTTTTTGAGTTCTGAAAACGACGAAAGTAGAGCAATACGAGATGGAAATTCCACGTGGGCGCTGGCTTTCTGTCACAGACAACGAAATTAGTCCTGCCTGAAAAATAATTAGGATACATTACTAATTACGTCATACCAGCGCTGCTCAGTTACAAAGGTTGGTATAACTGTCAGTTCAAGCGCAGGAATAAACAGAAAGGAAGAGAGGACAAGCGCTTTCTCGCAACTAAACTGTTTATTAGAAAGGGCAGAATATATATACAGGCAATTAAAAAACAACGCATGCGTGTGCAGGCAAAAAAGTACACCCGTGGCACATCGAGAACACAGGGTAAAAGAAAACAGATTATCTCGGAGACATAATCTAGAAAACCAAACTCTTTATCGTGCAGCAAAACCGAAGGCTGGCTGACGCATTGTTCCCCTCTTTTTCTTATGTGAAAAGCTTCTGTAAACTCGCGAGTTAATTTATTTTTAGATCGAAAAACCACTTCAGTATCCTTAAAAAGAGGATAACAACCGCACTCTCTGCAATGAGCCGCGAGATGCGATGCACCCAAAGATTTCAAAGAAGAATCGTGCTCTCTGATACGAACATTGACGCACAGTTTAGTTGCGAGAAAGCGCTTTCTGTTTATTCGTGTGCTTAAACTGAGAGTTATACCATGCATATCCTACTAGCCCAACTTTCGATTCTGTTACAAAAGTTGAGCACAGCAAGTTTCACACAGTCCGTCTTGCGCAAAGTTGTGCCGAAGCTACTGAAGTTAGTCATATGCGACAACCAAGCAAATTATAAAATAAAGGAACACGCTGGAAAGCACCTTATACGTTATACAGAAGATGTTCAAAAACTTAAAAAACGTTGCCAAAATAGGTAGGCTGTGACGTCGAGGTACTCTTTCGGCCCCACATAAGTTACGCAAGTTCTGCTGCCGCCCCACCGTGGTGGTGTAGTGGGTAAGGCACTCGACTGCAGTGCTGACCTGAGGTCACGGTATAAAATCCCAGCTGCGGCGGCTGCATTTTCGATGGAGGTGAAAGTGCTGTAGGCTCGTGTGCTCAGATTTCGGTGCACGTTAAACAAGTCCAGGTGGTAGAAATTTCCGGAGCCCCGCACTTCGGCGTGTATCATATAATCATGGTGGCTTTGGGACGTTAAACTCCGCATTATCGATCGAAGTTATCAATTTGATTGAAAAACATTCTCGAAACCTGAAATATCAGAACTCTGGGGTGCCTTGCGGCACTTGTTTCCTACTTTTCTTTTTCTCTTGGAAATTCGGCTTTTTTTTTCTTTTTGTCCGGAACTGCATATAACGTCTGGTCGATTTCGTGTATACATGTCGGTGGCAAGCTGGTAATACACGCAAGAGCACATAAAACCATAGCGAACGTGTGGTGGTGACAAAGGCATCACGTATCTACACTGTCTTTGGTTCCTTTCGCTCAATTCACATGTGCCCCACACTTTGCAAAAAGAAATTACATGAATTGAGTTACTTTTTGCTTGAACGAGCAACATAATGAAGTGCTTGCCAATAAATGTTCAGGTTGTAGACGTCCTAAAATCATCATATGATTACGAGAGACACCATCGTGAAGGGCTCCGGAAATTTGGACCGTCATCCGCAGCGTTCTTTAAGGTATTTCCAATTCTAAGCTCGTGGGCCTTATGGCATTTTTATTCCATCGAAAACGCAGTCGCCGCGGCAGGGATTAAACTTGGCGACCTTCGTGACGGCAGTCAGACCACCGCGGCGGGTAATGATTCCATGGTGTGGGCTAGTAATGATTTACTTCAGAGTAAATGCTAAAAAAAAATAATTGCTATTTTCGCAATCGCTTTCGGCTGTGGCCACATGTGTGGCAATGTAGCATGTCCATCACCACACCCCCCTTCCATATGGCATCAAAGATTAACCAGAAAAAGACAAAAATATAATGCCAGGCTAATGTTAGTGACATAACTCGAGCTTGGGAACTAGGCAGGCCCACAGGAAAGCCGCGTTGCATCAGAACTCAAGTTTTCGAATAAAATTGGTAAAGAGGACCACGGTCCTACGCTTTATTGAACCCTGACTGTCTAACCAAGTAACAGGATAGGTTTCAACCACGTAATCGTGTGCCCCCCCCCCCTCTCCTCCCCATTCCGAACTTCAATGAATTTTCTGTATTAGGCCAACCCTTTTAGTAAGGCAATAACAAAAGGATTCAGCACGATAGCAATAAAAAAATAAGAAGGTCTATAGTTATAATGTGTGTGGTCCGAAAGCTTCCTATCGGTAATGGTCATGCACCGAACACGGTCACTTTCTCGGAGTCCACCAAGTCTCCCGATTTGCGTCAACGCGACTGTCATTCTAAGCAACCTCGATGTAGAGCCATGAAAAAGAGATACTCATCCTAGTGTTGTCAATAACAAACTATCCTGAATATATACACGCTAAATATATGCACTTTCCTGATTGCCAAAAGGTGCGGAGCCGTGGACGGGCTCGAGAAGCGTCGAAATGATACGATACAAAAAAAAAAGAGCGTACGCTTCGTTTGTATATACATGCACGCCGTATACCAGACGGGACGCCGTGTGTACGTGAGATCCAAACCGTGCACATGTGGCCTTCAATATCTAAGCGACATACATATATGTATACGCGGGAACCACGCTGTCATGGTTCGACGGCTCGCAAGACACTCCACCGACTGGCCGGACCACCCGCCATGGAGGCCTGTAACTCGAAACTGCTAGCCCGCTCGTGCAAACCATGAACCTTCTAGTTTGCCGAGCAATAGTTTGAAGTAAGGCAAATAAAACGAACGACAGAGTGTGAATCGTCCCTTCCTGCAGCACTGATACGTCGTGCTAGGAAGTGCTGATCGCGGTCGTGTACTTCGTTGTGAGGGGTTCGTGTGTCACCAAAACTATTTTCTTTTTTCCTTCGGCTGACACCGAACGACAAGTTTGGTGTCGCTGCCGCGCCACATCGAAAGACGGACTCGAGAAACGCGCAGATGGTGGGCGCGTGTGACTGTTGCAGTGTGTCGCGACGTCCCAACATGTAAGCGGGCCGGGTGACAGCCGCCGCATCACTTCCGGCCCAGACGCACACCTATGCCAGGTAGCCCTGCCCTCCGCAGGGATGCGACAGCTGCCCTGGCGTGCCACTGGTCCTTTTCTGAGTGCGCACGTGTCCGTGTGTGTTTATAGGCACGGAATGGCAGCCAACCGTTTCGCAGGTTACGAGTGGCATTGCGTGTGATGGGGCAACTGGACCCAAAGTGACAGAAACGTCTTACGTTATGGAATCTTTCGTAAGGTATCAGTTTAGCCAATCATGATGCAACACACGATAAGTCCCGCATCTTTAAAAAACATGCATCCATGAAGGTGGCAAATAAAGCTCTGATACGCGTACGTGTGTCTTTATCATGAACGAAATCTCTACAGAATTTAACAATACCAACCGTATTACGCGGAGAGCGCCAGAATGTTGGACAGTAAAAGGCAGACAACAATTTAGACAATTTTATGTTACATAAACGCAGAAGAAGGCACACGTATGAAATCCAATTTCGTTACACCGTTACGCAATATCAGTGAGTTAAAATGCCGTAGTAGTACGAATACTAAGCAAGTTAAAATGGATAAGAAGTGTCTCTGTAGCAGAGTGTTTGCAGTTCATCTCCAGATATTTCTGTTATTTCCACCATTATAGGGGAAACATACAGTACCCCATGCACTTATCGAAGATGGAAGTGGATTCGCCTACACGCCCACCCGGTTCTCAGCTGTCAGTGTTGGCAAACTCAAGGAAGTGGAACTGCGTTTCCAGTGACAGCGAGGCAACCATCATTGACACTACCGAGAGCACCGACAGTTCTGATTGCGAATACGGGACCGAGCCAGAAAGCGAATCGGAGGATGTTCGAGGCCTCCATGGACGCAGCTGCTGGGAAGACCCCGCAGAGCCAACCGAAGTACACCGTCCTCTTCTTGCCAACCATTCATCACCATCAGAATGGTAAACAGGCAAGTGGTATCTTCATAGCTAGAGGCACTGTATACCGAACAGTATTCAGGACATCAGAGTGAATACACTGAAGAATGTTGTCGCGGTGGACGTCACTCAAGCGTCTGCGTTATAGATTATCTGAGCAGGGTCGCCGTTCTCGGTGACATGACGTTCTGACGATCATTCCGTTAGAAAGACCACGGGAACTACAGGCGTCGTATATGACATTGATGTGACCATCTCGAGTGAAGACCTGCCGATTCTCATTAAGCTCGTCAAGGATGAACCACGAATCTTTCAGGGGTGCCGTCTAAAAAAGTCCCGATGCGTGAAGATTGATTGCCTGTCGTCGCATGTAAATGTCGGTGATTTACGACATGCTGTGCAGCGCTCTCTTCCTATAAGCCCCTCAAGTGCCGAAAATGTCAGAAATCTGGTCATGTGAGCACCATCTGTGGAAATTCCACAAAATGTTTCCTTGCGATGCACAATATTTTGCCGAGAAGTGTAAGACTACATATCCAACAACTGCCCGAATAGAAAAGGTCCCCACGACGCCTCACTGAAGGAGTGTCCGAAAGTAAGGCAAAAACTTTCGCTTTCGGAGAAAATTCTGAGGGACCATTCGACTCACCGGGAAGGAGCTACTACTGTTGGCAGGCGATATCGTTTTCGTCACTGACGCTCATCAAGAAAGTCTGCCTATACTGGCAGCAGCATGCTTCCTGCAAAGACTGCTTCGGTTGAATCAATCGACACAATCAACAACGCCGAACACAATCAACATGCGCATGCGAATGCTGCACCTGAAAAGGAGGCTGTGGAAGAAGCATGACCATCACTTCCAAGGGTAACTCCTGCAGACAAGCTGCAACGCACACCGGTATACCACCACGCTGCGCATCTCGCCCAGATGAACTCCAAGAGCATGATCGTGAAATTTCGACAATGATAAAGTCTCTATAATCGATGCAATATACGCAACCTTGTAGGTGACATGAACACCCCAACAGCACCATGCGCAGTGCAAGTATTGGACGCCCTTCATGAGTCCAGTGGTTGCCAACCTTACGTAGACACAATGACTCGTCCACCGCCTTCACTATGTGTACAAGTGCGAAGTGCGACGGTTTTACAGTCAGATGCCAGAGGACTTAAATCACGGATTTCCTATTTTCGGCTGTATGTTTTCTGCAATAGATTTCCTATATACAGTAATATGCGAACCAAACATATTTGAACCGATCAAGCTCCCAGCGAAGTAATTGTATATGTCCGCACAGATCAAACCTACACTCTGCAGTTGGTGCAACCCCACGACGGAAATCAGTATACGTGTGACTTCGCGTTGTAGAATGTATACCCTTCACGCCTCTTGGCCCCTACATCTCTAAACCAGTTCAGTTTGACAGTGGAAGACTGCATGACATCTTGATGGTGACACCCGGTTCCTGGAATATCGCTGGTTATTTTAATGCTCATCACGTTCTTTGGGGGAGGAGGGAAGCACTATATAAAACTGATTCCAGGGGCCAGAAACTTGCTCGATTTGCATCATGCCACAATCTTCAGATTATGCATGACGGCAGTCCAACATACCTATACGTGGACTGAGTTAGAGTGATAGTTTGAATTCGGCACTGGTGTCACAGCGATTCACTCGACAGGTGCGATGGTTACTGATGGGAAGACTCACGGCAATGACCTCCTTCCAACGTATTTGAAGGTCGCAGGTGTTGCAAATCCCTCTTGTTCAGTTCACAGAAAAACTAGTTGGGCACTGTATAAGACGGAGGTGGCTGAGGTATGCGAAGGTGCCACGTACGGACTGGAGGAGGTATTTGTTGCGATAGCACTTTAGCTTGGGAGATTTGGTACATACTCGGATAGGTTCAGCGTGATTTTGACGAAAACGGGACACACAGAACTCGTCTGTGTGTGTGTCTCCCATTCTCGTCTAAATCGCACTATACCTATCTGGAGGAGGCAATGGCAAATAGAATGGAAGAGGTTAAAAGCGTCATTAAAACACATCAAAGCGCACAAAATTTGATGCCGACTTAAGTCGATTGACTCGAAGGCGAGCTGAGAGGAGGTACAGGCGCACTAATTCGATTCATGGCCTCATAAATGCTCGAAGTCTCAAAAAAAAAAAAAAAATCCAACGTCGACTGGACAAGCTGGGCAACCATGGAACGGGGGGAGAAATTTTCCGAATCACTCAATCCTCGCCGAACTTTGACTCTTATATGGTGAACGGTGCGTGGCCTTGGCTCGACTCGACAACAATGACATCAATTCAACACTCTCTCTCTCAAGACCACCTCCAGGTTGGTGTTGCCGAAGATTTCTTCGTGAGGATTGTGGGTGATGTGCTCAGTGTGAGTGACGAGGTTCTAGGCGATGCTCCTGAAGCACGTGTTTCTGAACTGAATGTGCTTTTCTCACTCGAGGAACGAGATGGGGAACCCATATATAGGGAACTGCAGGCGTTCATCTTCACACGAGGACACTTGAGGAACAACTGCTAACAGATGTATACATGAAAATATGAGAGCGCACATCGTAACAACCTTTCAGAAACTTTCACAAAAAAATAACCAAGCTGTAACTGTGTGACTGAAACGTTCTATACGCAAATTAAATTATTACAAATTTCCCTTTTTGCAGCGAAAGCTGTTATGAGACCACAACAACAGCCATCATCAAACGCCGTGGTTGTCAGCCGCCGCCAGCGTAACCGTTATCACGCACAAAAGAAAATCACAGCATATCCATGGAGTGAATGATGATGAGTGGGGCAAATTTCCGTCAGCCCATCAGTGCTTCCATCCATCCGTTTGTTCTTGCTTCCATCCATCCGCGCGATCATCCGTGCGTCTATCCGGGCGTCCGTCCATCTGTCCATGCGTCCATCCATGAGTCCGTCCATCCGTCTGTCCGTCCATTCGTGCGTTCATACGTCCATATGTCCGCACATCCATCCATCTGTCCGTCCGTCTTCTAGTCGGTCAGTCCGTCCATCCGTGCGTCCATCTAGTGAACACTTCAAGTACCACCATTTCCCATCTCACATCCCCTGTGGCACATACACGCTCTGGAGCGGATACGTGCCACCGGTGGTTACGCACGACAACAATGGAGGAAGAACAGACCAACACCCTATATAAGGAGCTTCGCCCCTTAAAGTACGCAGATCCCTCGTATACCTTGGGAATCGACGTTATGCAAAGCATGCGGAGGAAAGGTGACCGTGTATCAAAGGTGATAAAATGACACTGAATATGCGTATAAATGTTGCAAACACAGACACATGTTGAAGAGTTGCGGATGTTTACACAAACAGCTGTATGCCCTTGCGCAACCATGTCAACAGAAACAACAGTATTGACAACACCAGAAGCGATAAGCTGATAGCAGACGCTGGTGCTCACGAGGTTGCTAGCCCTGGTCACTGCTACATAGATACTTCAGTGCATGGCACCTAGTTACAATTAACGTTAACCCAATCACGGCTGTATCATATGTGTGCATATGCAATGTTTATAAAATCGGATTTTTGACGTAGTCGGCACCTCGAAAGCCCTTGTAATATCTACGGAGAAATCACGCTCACGTGTGTAATATACCATCGTATACATATGGGATTAAATTTATGATCGAGTGTCACACAACAGAAATAACGTAACTAGCGAGTCGTTTAATACTTTCAGCCTATTAGGAACAAGAGGCTCTGTCATAATTCGTCATGGTTATCAGCCATTCCACCAACGAAGTGCACACAATGCCTTGCAGATGTGTAGCCGGTACCTTGATTCTCCGTATAATAACGAATAATGACGTTCTCGTTCCTTCCATATTTCACAAATGTTATGATTATTTACGAAATAGTGGGTGCCATGCAAGTGTACTTGTAGTATAGTGGCCCCAAGATAGTTTACAAAGGGCTCATAGAAAGCCGCTCTTGACGTGAGCAATCACCAAAACTTGTAACGTCATCTTGATGTCCCTGTGACGCCACCATACATGACGCTGCTTGATGACGTCATCGCGCAACATCGTCACTCTTTCAGAGATGGGCCGATCTCGAAGGCCGCACAACACCACGTGAAGCTAAGAAAACCTCACGTAGAAAGAGAAATGATCAATGCAATCAATCCAGCAGGAAGTGAATGAGAATTTCGCCTTCGATCAGGCATTATATATTCTTTTACTCATATTTTGAATGCGAGGCATTTCTTAGCGAAGTTCGGCAACTTTGAACGTATCTATCTATCTATCTATCTATCTATCTATCTATCTATCTATCTATCTATCTATCTATCTATCTATCTATCTATCTATCTATCTATCTATCTATCTATCTATCTATCTATCTATCTATCTATCTATCTATCTATCTATCTATCTGTCTGTCTGTCTGTCTGTCTGTCTGTCTGTCTGTCTGTCTGTCTGTCTGTCTGTCTGTCTGTCTGTCTGTCTGTCTGTCTGTCTGTCTGTCTATATATCTATCTATCCAGCCGCTTACGTTTGGGTGCTCTTGGGGTCACCCCCTGGCGTAAACCAAAATAAGCATGGAAAGGTAAGATGGTCTGACGAATATGATGCGCTGGTCAAGACACGGAAAATGTCACAATCCCGTCGCGTACGTCGTCAAACACTTCCCGCCAGACAGTGGCACATACCGATGGGCGGGTATGTGCCGCTGGCTTGCGGGCATGTGCCACAGGTGAATGACACTTGGTATCTACCCAGGAACGACGAGAACACACATGGGCAGTTTTACCAAGAGAGCGTTAATACCCGACATCACTAGCATCATCCCCACAAATGCAAAGAATAAATGTGAGCGTCCCAGCTGAAATCGAACCCAAGCATTCTAAGTGGCCGTGAAGCATTTTACCATGGAGCTATACGCCAGGTCTCGGAACTACTTTCAAATAGACACTAATCTTCGTGAAAATTCAATAGTAGTTGCAGAGCTGCCTACCCAATTTTATAGACATTACATATGTACTCCTTTCGCACAGCCGTCGCGTCGGGTTAACATCAATTGTGGTAAGTTGCCGTGCGCTGAAGTTGATTCATGTAGAAGTGTCCAGGACTAGAATCCTCGCAAGCATCGCTTCATATCAGCTTCTAGTATTGCTAATACGCATGTTGCAGTTGGCATCGTTGCGCAAGTGCAAAAAACTGATTATATAAAGATCTGAAACTCTTCAACGTATGTATGTGCGTGCAACGTTTGTACATATATTTAGCGTCATTTCATGACGTGCCACTGAATAAAAAAATTGCAACACGACCACATTCCCTCTACGTGCTTCGCATAACGGAGATTCCCAGGTACGTGGGATCTGGTGGATTAAAAAAAATGTTTCTATAACAATTCTTAATAATCCGTTAGCACAACTGAGCTTTTCGTTTATCTAAAAAACAAAAAAGTAGGCAATATCCCCCCCCCCCTCTTTCTTTTTCCAAAATACCACTGCCACGCGATTCGTGGCCGATCACCCGTATATATATATATATATATATATATATATATATATATATATATATATATATATATATATATATATATATATATATATATATAGTGCGTTGAGCCATTCGTCTTGGGTCCAACCAACGAACCAATTAGCGAATGCATAAGGAAGCGTGCGAGATATTCTGGATTCACAACCCGCCGATTAAGCCACTGAACACGCGCATGGTTTCCACTTGTAGCCCGGACGAAAGAGCGAAATTATCGGCGGTGCCATCTTTGGGAAAGCAAACGGCCCGGAGTTGCATGGGACATACCGAAATGCCATTGACGGTCGCTTTCCTCCGCGATCCGAAGGCGCCGTCCGTTTCTGGCTCTCTCTCTTCAACTCACTGACCCCTTCCCTCTGTTCTCGCCGTTCCCGGCGTCGATACCCGTTTGCCAGTTGCCGCCAGTCATTTATCGGCCGCTTCGGTTAGATATATGCGCAGCCGCCTCGCTGCCGCTGACATCGGGTGTAACTTACACCGTGGGCGCACATGCATTCGCGGTCCTCGCGAAGAAGCCGAACGTTTACGCTCTCGACAAGCCGCGCGGCGCGCCGCTGAGACAAAGTATGTGACGTCGGTATGGACACCGTACAAACACGCCGCGAATGCGGCATGTATATATGCGCGCGCGGAGGAGATCCCCGAAACGTGACTCGCGTGCGCGAAGCGTATATTAAATTATATGGCCGCGCGGCGCCAGGGTTTTTTTTTTCTTTCGAAATCCGGTCTCTTACGCGTCTTGTGTAAACTGTAGTATATTGCCCGATCCTTTTTCCAAATTCGAACTCCAATTTCATGTCTGTTTCTTCTGCTCTTTCTTTTTTTTTTTTGGAGTCGGATTTCTCGCGAATCGAGCAGCGGATCACCTTTTCCACGTAATAAACGCAAAACTACCCGTCGGATCCAGTCCTCACTCGCTTCGGCGGGGAGCGATCAAATATTGTTTAGCACTGTGCAATGAACCCTTCTCCGATATCGACAAACACGTAAAAGTCTCATTCCACGTTGATTCCGTCGTAAATTGTGCTAGTACAATTGATTCGCTATTTGATATGCCCGTGCAGGTGTAAATTGTTTTAATGTATGTATGTATGTATGTATGTATTTATGTATGTATGTATGTATGTATGTATGTATGTATGTATGTATGTATGTATGTATGTATGTATGTATGTATGTATGTATGTATGTATGTATGTATGTATGTATGTATGTATGTATGTATGTATGTATGTTCAAATCACTGATACAAGAATATTTCTAAGTCACTTGAGAGAAAGAAAGAGAGGGAAGGATAAAAGAAAGGCAGGGAAGTTAACCAGAGAAGGTCTTTAGTTACCTGTTCTGCACTTGGAAAAGGAAAAAGAATGGTAAAAACTAAAAAAATAACAGCCTGCGATGGCACTAAAGGTGAAAAGACAAACAAAATTAGGTCGTGATAGCGCCGTCCAAGTAAAGCCAAAACATTGTCTGTGGACAGCCGCAATTCATCATTCAGTTTCTATTAGGGGCGAAGCTCCTTATAGCGGCACTCGTTCGTCCTCCGTAGTATGTAACAAGTATAACATTTTGACCTCCAAGGTGGTGCCGGTGAGAGACTTCTTCTGTGCGTTGTTGAACAATAGAAAGTAGTGCTCAATGTACATGTCAATAGCTGTTAATGGGGAATGAGAGACAGGAGCATTCGGCTTTTAGTTAACGCGCAGGCTGCGATCACCATTAGCAGCCATTGGCATGTACATTGAGCGCTATCTGACAAGAAAGGGTTGCTACGTTATACTCGCTGGGTGTAACCTCCTTTGCTTTAGAAAGGTTTAGCGAGCGTTGAGCCGCAGTGCCATGAATACAGTGAACTTGTATATACCATTAATGAACTCGAGGTGGTTAAAAATGGAAGTAGATACGAAGCGCAAGCCGTAAGAAAGTAAAAGCCGAATTCTCCGCCTCTCATTTCCCATTAGCAGCCATTGGCATGTACATTGAGCACTATCTGACTGAAAAAGTTTGCTACGTCATACTCACTGGGCGTAACCTCCTTGGTTTTTGAAAGGTTTAGCGAGCGTTTAGCCGCAGTGCCATGAATACAGTGAACTAGTATATACCATAAACTCGAGGTGGTTAAAGGTGGGAAGTAGACAAGAAGCGCGAGTCGTAAGAAAGTGTGCGCGTGCCACCTCTCATTTAGTCCTTGGAATATCCGCTGGATGGCGGTGCTTCTATATGGGGATTATATGATGAAAAGATGCGAGATGGTGGTACTTGGAGTGTTGAATAGATGGACGAACGGACACATAGACACATGCATGGATGGACGCATGAACGGACGCAGGGGCGGCTGCATGGACGAACGCAGGGACGGACTTGCTCAACAACTTACTCAACACGCAGAAATATTTCGGAGGGGCAGCAGGGCAGCATCAACGCAATCGATTGATAAGAAAGACAAGATGGCATTTGCCTTCGCATAATTTTATGGCGAATGCGTGCAGTGCTAAGGGAGTATGTTACTTGTTGAATTTTGGTGACGCTACAACGAAATATGGCTAGACTGGGGTTTGGATAGATGCTATACCGAAGTTAGATATTATATCGCATACATGCAGGGTCATAGCAAAGAATATCCTCGGAGTAGAAAATAGGGGGGAGGGGGGAGACGGATGTTTCCCACCCCGTTTTGTATGTTGGTCTGTGCGCTTGCATATACAATTTCAATCAGGTCCTGCTTGAAGTGCTATATATGGTCAGATGAAAGATATGTTTCGTCTAGTTTACTTCTGGTTATAGTCACAATCTAACCAGTACATGATAAAGAGCTTACACGAGTAATATAAACTCACGCAATATAAAATCAATTGGTAGCGTATGGGGGGGGGGGGGAGAGGGTCTTTCCCCACTTTACTCGCTACTCTAGCAAATGAATTCGATTATAGACGGAATGTTGCGAAGCTTAAATATTCGCTGCCCTGTTGGCAAAACCGCATTTATATACGTGAACGAATACCTGCATAAACTTACACCAGGATTTCCATTCGTTGCACGTAATATTACGAGTGGCAATGTATAATGCAAGCGCAACCTCCACAGGCGGCATTGGGGGCGTATATAAGTGCCCTCTCTTCAAGGAGCCATCGGCAACGAGAATTCGATTCTGTTCACGCGTTCGCGAACAGACGATATAAGAGCCGTTTTGTAGGTTTACCGGAAAGCTATAGCAGCTTTGACTGCTTCCTTAGTGAGCCGTTATCTGGAAGTCTAATCGGACGATTACACGCGCGCTCTGTCTCAGAAAGGAAACCGCCCTTGTCGAGCCGGCATCGGATCCAGGTGTACGCATGGTGAGAAAGAAAAAAACAACAACGAATGGAACGGGAAGAATCAGTGAGAGCAAAAGAGAGAAGGAGGAGGATGGGTCTTTATTGAAAAAGCGTTTGTTTCCTGCGGAAAAAAATACTGCCTACAAACAAAATCAATGCATGGAAATCAACAGTTAGCAAGACTAAACTGACTGAGTTAACGAATAAACAAGAAAATCAGTAAACTTACTGAAGCCATGGCGCTCAAAAAAGTGGGACCAAGAGATAGGGCAGCACGAGCGTAGTTTTCAACGCTATGACTTCACTCAACGTACCGAACTATAGCTGTGACCTTTAAGTCTTTGGAGACAATGCGCAGTTTTTTAAATAAAAATTCGATGTCAGTCAGGCTGCTCTCCTTTTCACCCACAGTCAAGGCGGAGGTACATTGTTAAAGATAAAGTGGCATCGATGTTACTAATCAACAGTATCAGATTAATCGGAACTTATTCGAGAAAATTTGCTTTCGTGGAAAGTGGCAGCCAATCACAACTTCCAAGGCATGCACATTTCCTATCTATCTATCTATCTATCTATCTATCTATCTATCTATCTATCTATCTATCTATCTATCTATCTATCTATCTATCTATCTATCTATCTATCTATCTATCTATCTATCTATCTATCTATCTATCTATCTATCTATCTATCTATCTATCTATCTATCTATCTATCTATCTATCTATCATTTCTTCCGACATTCACTATAGCAATTTAAATAACCTTCGTAAACTTTCCATTTCAACTTATCTTGTTCTGCCTGCTTTGCTGCAGAGCTGAACCGTGAATTACCGCTAATCACCCACAGGAAGACTCAGTCAACTCACATAGAACACTGGCCGCGACGAGCGCAAAACCAAGCGTTCGAATACAGTGACACACGGTGGTCCCGCGTACACACTCACAAAACTCACGCATACACATCGGCCTTCTCTCGAGAAACAGCGTGCTGCATTGTAGCTCTATATAGTTGGGCGGGTATGACCGGCGCCGAAGGCGACACGCGGAGAATGAGCTCCCGCCGTGCGCGCACAAGCACAGCTCATGAATAAGGAAACAATGGCCTGCCCGAGAACACAGGAGCCTGCAGCAGCAGTGATACGGCGCCTGTCGCACTCCTCCCCTACGCCGTGCTTCACCGGACTCCCGCTGAGCGACAGCGGGCTCCGGAAAGCAAAGCAGCCAGGCTGGTTGGCCGGCAGGCAGGCAGGGACTGGCTCCTAGCATTTCTAGCACTGCTTCTAAACTGCTTCGTTACGGCTCCCTTCCTCGACGGTTCTGAGAACTGCGTATCTGAATGAGCCGAGGGACTAAGTGACGAGGGAAAGACTGAGAGTGCGCTTGCGTGTATGGGTTTGTTAGGGTGGGTGGCTGATATTCGCAGATACTTAGATGCACTCTCGCGAACACAGTTAAAGCTCGATATAACGAAGTCCATAAGGTAATCAACTTACTTTGTTGTATAAAAACTGTGATATTGAAACCTGTTTTATTTAAACTATTTTTTCAGCAATGTATAGCCATTGAGGACTTCTTTCCGTTAGTGGTAAGTGCCGGTATAGAAAGTTTCATTGACCCGGAATCACTAAAAATTACTAATTTGACTAGCACGAAAACAAATAAGGGCACTGTCGTGTACGCTCACACCAACCGACACACGGCAAATCCAAGTGTTGCGCATCACTTGCACGTGCAACCAACGTGCTCGTGCGCACGCGGTGCATGATCACATGTTCCTCTTGTCGTCCCTTCTGCAACCTCTTGCGTTCATCTCTAAAGAGTTAACAAAAACAGTGCCCCGCCATAGAAGGTTTAAAAAAAAATTCCTTGGCTGCGCAAGCCGCCATCTAGCGTGGTCTCTGCGCTATACGGGGCTCCGATGTCCCTACTTAACAGGCGTTAAACGCGAAGCCTAATGAAGCAGTGGTGCTGGCAGCGTTTCCACCCTCCTCTCTCCCTTCCTCAACCTCACGTCACTCTTTCTTACCACCACTTATTTTTCCCACCAACTTGCTATGCTTTACTATACAAGGTTATGCAGAGCTTCAACCTTTCCCCAACCCCTTCCTAGCATCACTCCTCCTACCATTTTCTTCCTCCTTACCCCTGCAACCATGCACCCTCTTTACCCTCATTCCCATTTCGCCCCCCCCCTTGCTTTACTACAGTATAATTGGTTATGATATGTCAAAAGCTGCCTGGGACATGCCCGCTTTCAGATGGCGCTTACCCACCCTGTTTTTGCAAACGCCTCACGGCTTCAACAGCTGTACTGTTAAAGAAATCGCAGCAGGCAAGCCGTTGACGTCCCCTCATGGGAGGCTTAGGCCCGGCCACTTAAACCTGCTGGTTTCTGATAATAAAGTTTATTCCTCCTCCTCCACGGACTGAGTGATAATCAGCGGGGCGAAGCATCCGTCAGTCCGTTCGCGCTTCCGTCCGTTCATGCGTCTGTCCGTGCCTCCGTCAGTGCTTCAATCCGTGTGCCCATCCATGCGTCCATCCATCTGTCCGTTCTGTCCGTCCGCGCGTTCATCCATCCGTCTCTCTCTTTGCTGGTCTGTCCGTCCGCGCGTGCGTTTGTCCGTCCATCTAGTGAACACTCCAAGTACCACCATCTCGCATATTTCCATCATATGTTCATTATGTAGAAATACCGCCATCTGGCGGACATTCAAAGGACTAAACGAGAGGTGGCTACTTCATACTACATCGACCACGAGTACTACTACTACATACAAGGGGGATGCACGACCCATGGCATAAGGCATAGCTACCTGGTTTGAATAGTCGAATCTTAACGGTTCAGTTTCATAAGGAGCAATGTCGGGTGTCTCAAAAATTTGTCTTATAGCCTCATAAATCGATGGGAAATTCTCTATTCACTCGATATACCTTCGAAATTATTGTTTACTATGGCGGCCGACAAACTTACACGCCATGAATACACTAAATATGGTAATAAATAACATATTTACATAAGTGTCCCTTTAGGTAGGTGACAGAAACGCTTCGTTCAGACGAGAAAACTTGAAGAGCCACCGTGTTAATGTTTGCCGAATGATGAGATCCGACATATTATACCGGCAAAACCGAAACCGAAGCGGCTAAAGTGCTCAACTGCTATACCCTTCACCGACGCCCAGAATGACCACAGCATATTTGACATGAAGCCCCTGGCTATATGCAGCACCTCTGACATACCAACCGGTTGTCTTTCTGGTTAACCTCCCTGCCTTCTCCCTTTTGTTGCTTCTTTCTCCTTTGACATATACATACCTTTGCTGCGAGAGCAGATGTGGACGCGTGGACGCGGACCTTCAGACATGTGTGCACCTTAAGTACCCAGGTGGTTTAAATTTTCGGAGCCTTTCGGTACGGCGTCTCTAATGATTATATGACAACTTTGGGACGTTAAACGGAACAATTTTTATTGCAACAATTGTAGGTGTACACCCTTCTGTTTTTCAACACCCTCACGAACGGCATAATAACACACTCTAAAAAAAAAACGGAGAGCGAGAATGGAGAAACGAGCTCCGTGCCTCCTTCAACGTTCAAGTTTCACCTCAATCACGGGGTTCTTGCGCGCGCGCATGCGCACGCCAAGCCTAGCCGGCCGCGGCCAGTCGCGAGCGATTGCTTTCACCTAAGATTGTTGTAAGCAATGCAGGAGTGACGTTTTCTTTTGTTTCATTGGTGTAGAGTAAAACCCTCTCTTTTTTTATCGTCAGGCACTCGCACGATGCTCGTGCACATTTCCATGTGTGTCTCGTGTTGTTTCATACTACCAATTTGTCACGAATACAAGGAGCTCTGCTTCCCAAGCAGTCTTGCTTTATCGTTTACCTTATAGAGTGTAAAAAAATAATGAATTTTTTCGGTGTCGACATACTTGGTAAGCCCACGCATTTTTAGTTTCGCACGGCATCAACAGCACTCATGCATTCAACGAGGCGCGTAAAAAAGCATCACACTTAATTTTTCAAGATTCTAGGAAACCTGATACCACTCTACAGTCCATGCGTGAAAGCACGATTATATACAATTGATAGAGTTATACGTGCCACTACCGCCATATGGATGTTCTTTGCAGTTTACCCCCCTACGAATACGGCCGCCGTGGCCAGAAGTCGAACCTGCGTCCTCCAGCATCGTCACACGACACCAAATAAGACTATGCTACCACGGCAGGTGAAAGCACAAAGGGAAACCGGCTGCGAAGTTTCACCGAGCGTTTATTCGCCAGACTAGGTTACAACCATCAGAAACGTTTTAAACATCATCATAACTAAATTTTCGTGAAAAGTGAACCAATGACTTCTGTAGGTTAAACCAAATTCTCAAACGCATTCGTTTTGAATCGCCCATGCCAGCACTGAGAAGTAGGAAAGAATTATGCACGCGTGCAGTATGCCTTTCTCGTCCATGATTCTCCTTTGTCGTGAGAAACTCAACACAAAATGCACTTCTACTAACAGCTGTGCGCAGCAAGTAAGTACTAACGCTCACTCACCTTTGTGAAAAGAGTATTTCGAATCCAGAGTAATGACCACCACATGCAGCCACATCACTAACAACAAAATTGTGGCACGCACTATGATTGCAAGTTGACATGCGGGGCGAATCGCGAGAGGCATCTGAAACAGAAAAGTATGTAGGCACAACATTCCATAAAGTTATAGTAAATTTGCGCACTGCAGCGATAGTTTCTCCACTCAAGTATTAGAGCTGCCGCGACGCCAACAGCCACTGCCATAGCTCACGAAAAAATACCGTCGGATGCGAGGTCATCGCTTATTTCTCTCGCAAGACCCGCGTTGTAACGTACGTATACACTGCTAGGACGAACGTTACCGCATCAAAAACATTGTCATTGAAGGGCTAGTGGTGTACTGTATCCATGGCTAACGGTCACACTTGTGGTAAGCACGTAAAAAGAATATAAGCAAACGTTAACACGAAACAACTAAACGAGGTCGACGTGACCACAGAACACCTACCACGATGGCGACAAAGTTTGGTCTGCATGCTGCGCCCTCTCGAAGTAACAAGAAGAAGAATAAAAAAAAACGTGACCTCCGAAATGGCTAACATGCGGTAAGTGTTTGCACTCTCGGAGGCTTCAAGAAAGAAAAGTAACTGTGGCAGTGGTCGAGAGTTGGCACAGCGTTCGGAATGCCGTGGGCATTCTATGCATGGCTTGGGGGTAAAACCTGATAAGCTCTAGTAATTATTTCGTTCATTATTGTGCAACCATTGATAAACTTACGTTTGTCTAAGCATCAGATATAATATATTTACGTGTGCGCATGTTGTGGTATCAATACAAAACGTAAAAAAAGTGTAAGAAAACCTACTTGTACCTTGTGCCACTATGGTCAGTCGAAATTCATCGCTATATAAGCTGGTGCGCGTTCATCGTAGGGTGTGAGTAAACACGTCAAAGTGTGGGCCATTGCTGTGAATGGTTGATTGTGCTCTCCTTGCGTATATGTTTGCGTACGTGTTGCGTACTATATGTGTAGTATGTGCCCATGTGTGCATGTGTAGCTATATGCATTGCATCATCACATATTAGGCTTCCGGTGTCAGTGAGTAATCCTGAATGGGCTGAGGCGCAAACAATCCGCAAGGGAGCCGTGATAGTGGGTATGACAACGTACGTCGCGGCAGGTAACTTTTTCCTTCCAGTCCCTCCAGATGGCGCCAGCTACCACCTACTTTACGGCTATGACGCTCTCACACCTCCAGCTACTTGTATAACGTTGAACATCTATCTATCAAAGCTGCCCTACTGAGTCGGAATGGTTTCGCTGTGATCGAGTCTACGGTTTGGAGGCACATCTCGCGACCTGCGGGCCCGTAAGCGCATGGATAACATCGCTACATTATGTGAATCTGCGAGAAATAAATACAGCAAGCCTAGCATGCACTCTTCAGGTGAGGCCCTGCAGTATCCGTGCCTTTCGGAGTGAACGTGGCTTCGCTGACCGAACGAAACCTGCTTGCTCCGTCGCTCTCTTTCGCGATGTGTTCACCGCCACAGGTTCGTCTGCTAGTTTTTGTAATAATTTCGTTCAATATGAAGCTCAGCGGGACTGTTTTTTGTAACTTTCAGTGCCGTGTACTCCTTATCAGTCGAGAATCGTTGCATTTGCTAAGCCTACTCGCTTCGCCCGGGGGCAGCCATGTTGATTTTCATAAGGAGGAACATGTTTCTCCGTGGATGAGGGAGCAACGTTTTTCTGTTTAAAGACGAACATTGGGGACATCGCCGTTCCTCCCTAAATGGAGAGAACGTAACTCCATTTTTTTAAGAGTGCACCCTTATGCCAATTACACCCTTCTCTGAAGGTGTACCAGCAAAGAAAAGGGTGTTACATTCATTCGAAAAAGGTGTAATTGTGTAAAAAGCCCACTTTACACCCATAAGGGTGTCAAAAAGTTGTGCAGATGCATGACGCCAGTGGACGGCCGTTAGTAAAGCTACATCCGGATTTAGTCTAGATGCGAAAATGACCTCTACATGCATTTATAGTTTCTTTGTAAAAGTGCTATCGTCTGCATAACCCCTATGCATATTTAGAGCTACCGCCAGCGGATGTGTGTAACTATATATATATATTTAGTGACAACTTGTCGCGTTATGCCTGCCTTCGTTAAGTGATTGTGCGTGCTTGCCCCGAGAGCGTACAAGCAATACAGACCACAATAATGAGAGAATACTTGTTTAAGGCCTTTATTTTCCACTTCTTATAGGGTCGAAGCATTCTACGACCTAACAATGTTTCTTTATCCGCCTATATGTGTACAGTCCAAACCGAAATACGACACCTGCATAATGAAAAACGAATGCATCTGTGTAACAAACGCACTTTATATGTACATCAAGTGTATGAATGGCACGATTCATGATTGTCGTGCCATGCGCGCGTTAGTTCGTCTGTGCGTCCATCCATCTCTCCGTTCTTTGTTCTAATCGGCGAGTTGCGCCCACTCACCATCATTCACTTTGTGGAAATGCGTTGACTTCTTGCGTATATATATATATATATATATATATATATATATATATATATATATATATATACGCAAACTTGCAACGAGCAAGGTTGCGTAAAAACACAGGTTATTATTCCAGAAACGCTAGGCCGCAACAAGCTGGTACAGGCAGGAACCCGGCAAGCACGAGCCACACACGTACGTCAACGTCTTCTTTCACGCTGGCACAGAGCTGGCGCCACTATGCTTCGGTACAATTACTCCCCGCGCAGAAAGGAGCCAACCTGGCGACCTAGGGAAAGGACACGACAAAGGGGTCATAGCACGGTTTGAGGCGTGATACGAGTACTGTTTAATGCCCTCGGCAGCGTTGGTCCGAAGGTGGATCAATGGGCTCAACTTCATAGTTGACAGGAGATGTTTGCCGCACCACACGGTAGGGGCCATGGTATTTCGACGAAAGCTTCGGGGAAAGACCGGAAGGGGTAGACGGGACCCAGAGCCAAACCAGCATTCCTGGGTTATAGTGTACAGTAGACGCAGACGAATCGTTTTCAGTTTTCTGGCGCCATTGGTCTTGTGCGGTAAATGAGCGAGCGAGTTGACGACACTCTTCGGCATAAGCAGCTGCTTCGGAAACAGGCGTCGCTTCGGAAACATCAGGCCTGTAAGGGAGAATGGTGTCCATGGAGCATGATGGCTCACGTCCGTACAGGAGGAAGAAAGGAGAAAAGCCAGTGTTTGTTTGTGGCGCAGAGTTGTACGCGTACGTGACAAAAGGGAGCACTTGGTCCCAGTTAGTGTGGTCGTCAGAGGCGTACATGGCAAGCATATCTCCAAGGGTACGGTTAAAGCGTTCCGTCATGCCATTGGTTTGAGGATGGTATGCCGAGGATTTCCGATGGAGAGTGCGACATGCCTTGAGTAGCTCGTCGACGGCGTTCGAGAGAAACACGCGTCCACGGTCACTCAGTAATTCTCGAGGTGCACCGTGTCGCAAAATGAGATGGTGAAGAAGAAAGGACGCAACGTCTTTCGCAGTGGTAGCAGGCAGCGCAGATGTTTCAGCGTAGCGTGTCAAATGATCCACGGCGACGATAATCCACCGGTTGCCTCGAAGAGAGTTGGGTAGAGGACCATAAATATCAATTCCGACGCGGTCGAATGGTCTCGCTGGGCAGGTTAAGGGTTGCAAAGGGCCAGCAGTGCTGTGAGAAGGCGTCTTGCGTCGTTGACACGTGGTGCATGACCGAACGTACTGGCGAACGTGGCGATACCTGCCGCGCCAGTAGTATCTCAGACGAAGGCGAGAGTAAGTCTTAAATACTCCAGCGTGGCCACACTGGGGGTCATCGTGAAAGGCAGCGCAGATGTCCGAACGCAAATGACGAGGGATGACAAGGAGCCACCTACGGCCGTCCGTCACGTAATTGCGGCGATACAACAAGCCTTCACGGACAGCAAAGTGTCTCGCTTGACGAGAGAGGGAGCGTGAAGTCGTTTCTGACGAACTGTGAGAGAGGACGTCGAGCAAAGAATTGATCCAGGGATCCTTGCGTTGTTCGGATGGCATGTCAGTAATGCTCAACGATGACGAATCGCAAATGGCAGTTGATAAGCAGGCAAGGTCAGGAGGCACTGGAGAACGGGATAGTGCATCGGCGTCTGAATGTCTGCGTCCTGAGCGATAAACAACACGGATATCGTATTCCTGAAGGCGTAAAGCCCAACGAGCGAGGCGGCCAGTAGGATCTTTCATGGACGCTAACCAGCATAAGGCATCGTGATCTGTGACAACATCAAACTGGCGTCCGCAAAGGTAGGTGCGAAATTTTCCTATAGCCCAGATGATAGCCAAGCACTCCTTTTCCGTGACGGAATAGTTAGACTCTGCCTTCGTTAGTGAACGGCTGGCATAGGCGACAACGTACTCGTCGCAGCCATCCATGCGTTGAGCGAGAATGGCCCCGAGGCCGACACCGCTTGCATCCGTGTGAATTTCAGTGGGTGAATTGGGATCGAAGTGGCGGAGAACTGGCGGAGACGTGAGTAGCCGGCGTAGCGCCGTGAATGCCTCATCGCAGTGGGAATTCCAGCCAGAGAGGTCCGTGCTACGGGAGAGAAGCTGAGTCAGAGGGGCAATTCATCATCATCATCATCAGCCTGACTACGTCCACTGCAGGACAAAGGCCTCTCCCATGTTCCGCCAGTTAACCCGGTCCTGTGCTTGCTGCTGCCAATTTATACCCGCAAACTTCTTAATCTCATCTGCCCACCTAACCTTCTGTCTCCCCCTAACCCGCTTCCCTTCTCTGGGAATCCAGTCAGTTACCCTTAATGACCAGCGGTTATCCTGTCTACGCGCTACATGCCCTGCCCATGTCCATTTCTTCTTGATTTCAGCTATGATATCCTTAACCCCCGTTTGTTCCCTAATCCACTCTGCTCTCTTCTTGTCTCTTAAGGTTACACCGACCAGTTTTCTTTCCATTGCTCGTTGCGTCGTCCTCAATTTAAGCTGAACCCTCTTTGTAAGTCTCCAGGTTTCTGCTCCGTAGCTAAGTACCGGCAAGATACAGCTGTTATATACCTTCCTCTTGAGGGATAGTGGCAATCTACCTGTCATAATTTGAGAGTGCTTCCCGAATGTGCTCCACCCCATTCTTATTCTTCTAGTTACTTCAATCTCGTGGTTCGGTTCTGCGGTTATTACCTGATCTAAGTAGACATAGTCTTTTACAACTTCAAGTGCACTATTACCTATCTCGAAGCGCTGCTCCTTACCGAGGTTGTTGTACATTACTTTCGTTTTCTGCAGATTAATTTTAAGACCCACCTTTCTGCTCTCCTTGTCTAACTCCGTAATCATGAGTTGCAATGCGTCCCCCGAGTTACTCAGCAATGCAATGTCATCGGCGAAGCGCAGGTTACTAAGGTATTCTCCAATTATGGGCAATTATGGAGGCAAAATTGCGAATGAAACGCCGAAAATAGGAACACAAGCCTACGAAACTACGAAGCTCCTTTAGGGTAGTAGGCTTGGGGTACTCAGCAACGGCACGCAGTTTGGCAGGGTCTGGCGATATTCCTTCTTTTGAAACGACGTGGCCGAGAATTGTGAGTTTGCGGGCGCCAAAACGACATTTCTTGAAGTTTAGTTGCAACCCGGCTGCCGTAAGGCACTGGAGAACTTGTTCCAGACGGGAAAGATGAGTTTCGAAATTCGCCGAGAATACAACTATGTCGTCTAAATAGCAAAGACAGATGTGCCATTTAAGCCCCCTGAGGACACTGTCCATCGTTCTTTCAAAAGTCGCAGGCGCATTGCAAAGACCGAAGGGCATTACATTAAATTCATATAAGCCGTCAGGGGTCACAAACGCCGTTTTTGGACGGTCTGGTTCAGCCATTGGCACTTGCCAATATCCAGAGCGCAGATCCAGTGAAGAGAAAAACTCCGCACCTTGAAGGCAATCCAAGGCGTCATCAATGCGTGGCAGGGGATAAACATCCTTGCGTGTGATGTTGTTTAGTCCACGATATATCCACGCAAAACCTGATGGAGCCATCCTTTTTTCGCACGAGGACCACTGGTGAAGCCCAAGGACTGTGTGAGTGCTGAATAACACCACGTTGCAGCATCTCGTCGACGTGTTGAGTGATGACGTCACGCTCAGCCTGCGAGACGCGGTAGGGGCGTTGACGAAGTGTAGTATGATGACCGGTGTCGATATGGTGAGCGACAACTGATGTGCGTCCCAAGGGAGGTTGTCCGTGGTCGAAGGAGGCGCGGAAACGGTCAAGTAGTTGAATGAGCTGATTGCGCTGGTCTTGCGTAAGGCCGGTGTCTACGCTGCGCAACAGAACGTCTTCGTCAGGTAGTGAGGGCGTGGTGCCAGTTGTGACAGCATCCACGGACATCGGTGTCGTATCAGAATGAGCATCGAAAGGAAAGATGTCATCATAAGTGTCAAGACTCCCAATGCATTCGCCATGCAATAAGGTTGCGGGACAAGGGAACGGATTGGAGCCATCGGCAAGTGTTATGACGGCAAACGGAACGACAAGGTTCCGGCGACGAGTGCATTCTTGTGACGGCATAAATAGGGCAGTTGAATCGGAAACGGAGTTGCACAAAAGAGATACCGCGGCGACCGAAAAAGCAGAAATGACGACGTCAGCGGCGACGATCACCTTTTTGGGTGAGCGAGGGAGATCTATGAATGTCGTGCTGAATGGAAACAAAACGAGTTGAGCACGAGCGCAGTCAACAACCGCATGATTAGCGGAAAGAAAGTTCCATCCCAGGATGATTTCATGAGACGCATGCGGAAGGACGACAAATTCAACTATGTAAAGCACTCCTTGAATCACAACACGAGCAGTGCATGTGGCAGAAGGTTGCACGTGTTGCGTACTCGCTGTGCGTAAAGAAATTTCAACCAGTGGAGTCGTCACTTTGTTCAGTTTGCGGCATAACACTTCACTGATTATACAAATAGCGGCACCTGTGTCGACAAGAGTAGTTGTGGCGAAACCGTCCACAAACACGGCAATCTCGTTAGGGGGCGAAAGATGAGGCCTTGGAAATTTCTTCGGTGGCGCAGCTCTTGCCTCAGGAACTGCGGCTGTTAGTTTTCCTCCTGGGCGTGGTTGGAACGGCGAAGCATGGGGGAAGGAGACCGAAGACGGGGTGAAGGAGATCGACGTCGGCTGAAGTCTGGTCGACGTGAGCGGGGGTCTTGTGAATCAGGTGTCACATGCGATTCTGATGGCCGAGGTATGTTGCCGGAATGCTGCACATCATTAAAATAGAATCCACGGCGACGACAGTAGCGCGCGACATGTCCTGGAATACCACAGTTGTAGCAGACGGGCCGGTTATCCGGAGTACGCCAAGAGTTGACAGGTGCTCGAGGTGGTGGAATGGGCCGATTTACCGGATAAACTGAAACTGGTGACCTGTAGTAGTTGGTGGCTGGACTGTATGAAGGGAGCGGCGGTTGGGCAGAAGGTCGGCGGACGGCTTCTGCATAAGTCAGCGGTGCAGCCACTGATATTGGGGATGTGGGCGAAGGGAGAGCCTCGGCAACTTGCGTCTGAATAGCACGGCGAAGTGAGTGGTCCAGTGTTGTGGGGGTCTCGTTGATGGTGGCGACAAGAGAAAGCTGTCGAGCAACTTCCTCCCGGATGTACTGCTGAATTTGAGGCATTAACACGCTGTAGTCGGAGCCACTGCTTTTGCACTCCAAGGCCGAAATATCAGCTGTCTGCGTATTAGCGCGACGTGTAGAAACTCGTTGCTTGCGCAGCTCATCGAAACTTTGACATAACTGAATCAAGGCCGTGACGGTCTGTGGGTCTTTGGCCACAAGCATATGAAAAGCGTCGTCATCAATGCCTTTCATTATATTCTTAATTCTGTCAGCCTCCGTCATCCTGGCATCAACTCGCCTACAGAGGCTGATCACACCCTCAATGTAGCTCGTAAAGCTCTCACCATTTCGCTGAAATCGTCCCCGCAGTCCCAGTTCAGCACGAAGCTTACGCATGGCTGGACGACCGAAAAACGAGGTGACGGCCTCTTTGAAAACCGACCAGGCGGGGATGTCGGCTTGGTGGTTGGTGAACCATAGGTTGGCCAAATCCGTCAAGTAGAAGATGACGTGAGTCAGCTTCGCAGGGTCATCCCACTTGTTAATCGTGCTGGCATGCTCGTACTCTGCCAGCCAGTCCTCGACATCTTGATCTTCAGTGCCGTTGTATACTGGTGGGTCACGCAGACGAAGTACACCAGAACACATGACAGGTGGCAGCGTGGAAGAGCCTTGTGGGGAATCGACGCGCTCGGTCATCACGGACTGAGATGGTAGCTTACGGCTGCGGAGCTCCAGGACGTTACCCAGCACCTCCACCAAATGCAACGAGCAAGGTTGAGTAAAAACACAGGTTATTATTCCAGAAACGTTAGCCGCAACAAGCTGGTACAGGCAGGAACCCGGCAAGCACGAGCCACACACGTACGTCAACGTTGTCTTTCACGCTGGCACAGAGCTGGCGCCACTACGCTTCGGTACAATATATATATATATATATATATATATATATATATATATATATATATATATATATATATATATATATATATATATGTATATATATATATAGACAATGCCAAGGAAAGTACAGAGGAAGTTATTAGGTCAAGTTGTATTGTTAATGTGAAAAAATAAAAGTGTGTGAAAGGATAACAAAGTTGCTGTGGGCAGAAACTTGAACCTGTGACAAAATTATTGTGTGAAACACGGAAAAACGAGCTTTTAGGTATACATTTCTTTCCCTAATTCATGAACGAGGGTATCGTACTGACAGACTTGGTGCCGTTAGGTTGTATACGAGAGACTATTGGTCAGCTGCCAGCACGTAATAAGTTCACGTGCTACGTGACGCCAAACAGGCTCATAAAAGAGTGTGCCACACTCGCCGCCATGGCTACTGGTGGGGCTGATTGACACTCTCACGTTTAATTCATGTGTATAGCCTATATGAAATGTCTGGGGGTATGGCCGCCGTGGTAGCTCAGTTGGTAGAGCATCGAACGCGTTATTCTAAGTTCGAAGGTTCGGTTCCTGCCCAAGGCAAGTCACCTCTTCACCCACTTTTCTTTATTCCCATTTACGTTAAGATTCGATCTAATAACCTTCCTGGCATTATTGTCTTTTAGATCTCAGAATTATAAAAAAAACGAGCCCTTAAGTGTACACCTTTTTCCTTAATGTATATATAACTCTTTCACGCAGACTGCTGCAGACGTGATATCGCACGCGCGTACGCAATCTGAACATTTCTCGCAAGCCCAAGAGAGATGAAAAAAGGCCAGGTTTCTGCGGGCGAATACGTTGTGATGGAAAATAAATACCAGGATATAGTGTCTCTGGGCAACGATAGGGAGCGTCCCTGCCAATATCCATGCGTGACCCTGTATTATACTTCACAGCGCGGCAGCAACTCTACCTTCTGCGATTCGCAGGAAATACAGAGACGTGATAAGACTGTTCGGGCCAATTGCCAACGATGATATCCGGTCGCACCTCCCGACTGCTTTTATCGAGAATATTGCACCGGTGCGCAAAAGACCATTAACGATGCTTTCCGCATGAGGTGCTTTCTTCTTCCCTCTTTTCATTTTTCGATATTACAAGTCCCGTTCTTCGGTCCCTTGTGCATTAAAATTTGTCGTTGCGGTTTTTTTTTATTTCTGTCTGTCCGCGTGTATGTCTGTCCGTGTGTGTGTGTGTGTGTGTGCGTGTGTGTGTGTGTGTGTGTGTGTGTGTGTGTGTGTGTGTGTGTGTGTGTGTGTGTGTGTGTGTGTGTGTGTGTGTGTGTGTGTGTGTGTGTGTGTGTGTGTGTGTGTGTGTGTGTGTGTGTGTGTGTGTGTGTGTGTGTGTGTGTGAGAGAGAGAGAGAGAGAGAGAGACGAGCCATAAGCATCATACAACGTTCCCTCAGCAGCGCGCACACCAACTTCTACTATATGGAAACGCGCATTAGAGAACTGCCACTTTCGTTGTTACCATCTCAAATATGTGTCCACTTCTGATACTCTGTGAAAGCTACAGTATCCATATCCTGGCGTCGAGCGATATGCGATAGGGGGAATACAATCATTATAATATACTGTATGCATCGTTGACACTCACAACGCCGAAGAATTGAACCCTAAAATACACATTGAAGCGCAGGTATATATAGGCATATACCTACCTATGTGTGTCTTGTGCTTCAGTGTGTCTTTTAGTGTTCAATTCTAGCGCGTAGTGAGTATCAACCATGTACAACCAACTAGCGCCTATTCTTGCCCTTCTATACTGTATGCATTATGTATACTGTTGTAAACAAGCCAGCGTGGCATGCTCCGGCGTGATTGATCACCATGCACCGTACTGAAGACGTGCTTGGTTTTTTTTAATTTAACATTGCCTACAGTTCATGTTTTCCTACCAAGTGAACATTTAAATCGTGTATATTTTGGCTCCCTCTGCTAAAAATACCTTCAGTCTTGATTTTAGACATTATATTGATATATTTTCATTTCTCCACTGTCATTTTTTTCTTTCCGTGAGCATATAGGCAATAAATAGAAAAAAAAGGGAGGCCCAAACCATCATTGCGTGAACAAGGCTGCTTATCTTGTAATAGAACCAGGTGCACATTAACAGCTTCATGTTATATCATGTGGATCACTTAGGAGGGTATGGTAGGATAAATTGTACATGCCAGTTTCGACGTAATATTTTATGGGACCAGCTGCAAGTATTCGCATCTATTTCACATGCTCTGAAAAATACCACTGGATACCACGCGATACTTTTCTTTATGTCTATGTTGCCTATCGTTCCTATGACCCACTCCAAAATTTTAATGTGGGTTCACTTATTCAATGTACCTTTTCACTGCAACCATTTAGAGGAGTGTAATGATATTCAGCCGTGTTGTTATACTTAGACGTGTGGCAGCTTGGGCTAGTTGGTATGACATGACGATAGTTATAGCGCGAGATCAGAACGACGACACGGAGACAAGAAGGACACGTGCTCGTGTTCTTCGTGTCCTTCTTGTCTCTTTGTCATCGTTCTGTTCTCGCGCTATAACTATCGTCGTGTTGTTATACACGTAGCTTGTATATCTGAACTAAAAAAAATAGGGCATCCTTCAGGGATTCACTGTAAAAAATAACTGCATTAACAATGCCACAAAGGGAGCATAGAGCTGTGTAATTTTTTTACAGCTTCACTTCTCAAAAAAATTAGCAATTCTTTCCGATTCTTTCCGACTTGTTGAAGCTGATGCATGCAAAGTGTTATCAAAATCTATTAATTACTTTTAGAGAAAAGGTACATTGAAGTTAAAAATTTACAAAAAAAAGTCAATTTGAGAAAAACGAAATTTTACGTGCGCCAACTGCTTACGCCAGAGGCCATGTGGTGCACCTTGGCACGGCATTTTAAACCACTTGGAGCGGCCGCTCAACGTCGGGCTTTCATGTAGGTTCGTTCTACTGAGCGCAAGGAATTTTTCGCGGCCAAAATTAGAAGCTCGACTTTTTGGGGGATTCGCCCTACCACGTCCCCTTGAAATACATTACATATAACGCAGTTCCACTCGGCAAGAACATTGTACTTCTATGAGTGCACCCAAGTGCGTTGCAACCCACTTTCTTGCCGTCTTTGTGGGTGATGTTAAGGGCACCAATTGGGCTCCCCTTGGACGTGAGCTGCGCTGCACTTTGTTTATACTCCCTCACGTGTACGTTGACATGTAAATTTCTTAACTACAGAACGAGGCGAAAATGCGAGAACAAAGAGAGAAGGCACACACACAAGCGCAGAGTAGAAGTTTATTGAAGTATACAACCCGGCTGCCTGACCGGGGTTTCACTAGGAGGTTCCTTCTACTTGGCTTGGCAGAGCCTCGTCCCCAGCGTGCACTGCGTGCGGGGCAGATGAAACCATCGAGTACCTGTTGTGTGTTTGCCCAGCGCTTCGCACACAACGCAGCGTCTTGCTCGTTGCACTTCGTCGCCACTGTCTGCTGTTGCGAAGCACGGCCTCCGAAGTCCCACCGCTACGCCACGATTGTTTCGAAAGACGGCGACGCCAACACGGTCCCGAAGGCGCCACTGCTTCGAACTCCGCAGGGAAGGTCACCAGCCGTTTGGTAGCGTAGGTTTCTCAGCTCGCGACTGCATCTGCGAAGAGCTGATAGACGAGCGGACGAGACGACGGTGAGTTAAACAAGGTTTATGTACAGCATATATACAGAGGCGTTACAAATTCGGCACTGGGGCCGACAGCTTAGAGACCCGAAGAGCCGAGCTCTTTTCTCTAACACATAGGTCTGCTGTAAAAAGGGGTCTGCTGTCCAAGGGGTCTCTCGACGCGCCGCAGGGCTTCTTTTATATGCCCCGGGTCCAACCCAAATGTCCAACCCGAAGCGCCGCTGGTCGCGAGGTCAGAATCCTCCAATGAGGTCGCCGCTGGGCCGCGTCCTTCTTTCTCATCGAATCTGGAGAGGCTGCGCTGCAGGTGGCTGCACCCAAGGACGAGTGACGTCGCCGCGCATTGCGTCACCCCCCAGACAGGAAGACGCCGGTTGTTTACTCGACGGGCTCGCTGGCTGCGCTGACTCACTGCACGTGGGCGACAGAAAGGCGCCGCGCGTGTTTACGCCGTTGAGTTGTTCGCGTCAGGCGGGCTGGCCTTGACACAGATTGCCTTTTTCAGAGGCACGGACGTCCGCTGTGGACTCGCAGGCATAACACTGCCCACGGCTACGCAGAGGGCAGGCTCCTCTTTCCTTCACGGCACCACATCCAGGTCTTCGCTTCCTTCCGAACACTGGACTAGACAACCGGCTATAGAAGCCACCCGCCACGTTTTCGGTAATTTCTCTTCTTCTCTGTTCTTCGCAACTTTAATGCCCTCCCCCACCCCCCTACAGGCGCTGAGCCATGCTCCCACTTAGGGCTGCAGAAGTTGCATATTTTCCTTTCCTGAACCTCTCTCTCTCTCTATTGAAGGATACACATATATAACTAGCAAAAAAGAATATTACGTGACAGATTAGAGGTTGACAGTGAGATAACCTATCTCTGGCTGGTGCAAAGTCACCGAAGGGCTCCCAACACACGTGTCGCCATACTTGTGTATATAAAAACTTGGCACATACGACGCACCCGGGAATCGACGTTATGCGCAGCATGCGGAGGGTAAGTGACCGTGTTGCGATTTTTTTTATTAAGCGACACATCATGAAATGACGCTAAATATATGCATGTACAAGTGTTGTACGCACAGACATATTTGGAAAAATTACAGATGTTTATATAACCAGTTGTTTGCACCTGCGCAAAGATGCCAACTGGAACATGCGAATTAGCAATGTCAGAAGCCGATATCAAGCGCTGATGCTCGCGAGGATGCTTGCCCTGGACACTGCTAAATAAATCAACTTCAGCGCATGGCAACTAACCACAATTGATGTCAAAGCTAGATTCACACGCGAGGGCGAATCTCTGCGGAACGAATAGTCACGGGATTAGTTTAATTCGGCGCAGCAGCGGAAACGTCGCCTGCACCCAGCCGGAGCTACACTCGCAAAATCCTCGTGCATATACTCTCAACTCATATGCAGTGCGCTTGAGCGACCGAAAACCACTCGCCTCTTCCACTGTCACACGAAACACATTTGGTCATAGCCGCGAAACTAAATCACGTGGCCTTTAAGCCAGCAGCCTGTTTCTAGCCACGCCAATCCAACCAATAATGACAGATTTCGATGACGCGCACGGGACGTGATGCGCCATTCGCTGCGGAAAATTTCTCCTGTGTTCTCTCGTGTGGATCCATAGAGTTTATATACAGTCAGTATATTAACTCTATGTGTGAATCATTTTAACCCAACGTGATGGCTACCACGCCGCAGTGGTCTAGTGGCTAAGGTACTCGGCTGCTGACCCGCAGATCGCGGGATCGAATCCCGGCTGCGGCGGCTGCATTTCCGATGTAGGCGGAATCGTTGGAGGTCCGTGTGCTCAGATTTGGGTGCACCTTGAAGAACCCCAGGCGGTCGAAATTTCCGGAACCCTCCACTACGGCGTCTCTCATAATCTCACTGTGGTTTTGGGACGTTAACCCCACATATCAATCAATCGATCCGACGTGAAAGCTGTATCAAAGAAGTACATATGTAATGTTTAAAATTGGGTAGGCAGCACTGCAACCACTATTGACGTTTCATGAAGATTAGCGTCTATTCGAAAAGTAGTTCCGAGACTTGGCATAGCTCTGTGGTAAAATGCTTCATTGCCGCGCAGACTGATTGGGTTTCATTCCAGCTAGGACCCTGACATTTATTCTTTGTTGCTGGGTTAACGCTACGGATGTCGGCTATTTCTCGACGCTCGTGCGTTAATATTGCCTATGTGTGTTCTCGTCGCTCCTGGGTAGATACTAAGTGTCAATCAACGGTGGCACATACCCGCATACCAGCGGCACATACCTGCCCATGGGCATGTGCCCCTGTCTGGTGGGAAGTGTTTGACGACGTGCGTGACGGGATTGTTACCTTATTCATGTCTTGACCAGCGTGTTGCATTCTTCAAAGCATCTTACCCTCTCATGCTAATTTTAGTTCACGCCAAGTTACGGGGATGACCACGCAATCTGATTGATTTGTGGGGTTTAACGTCCCAATACCACCATATGATTATGAGAGACGCCGTACTGGAGGGCTCCGGAAAGTTCGACCACCTGAGGTTCTTTAACGTGCACCCAAATCTGAGCACACAGGCCTACAACATTTCCGCCTCCATCGAAAATGCAGCCGCCACCGCCGGGATTCGATCCCGCGACCTGCGGGTCAGCAGCCGCGTACCTTAGCCACTAGACCACCGCGGCGGGGCAGTGACCACGAGATCACCGAACCGTAAGCGGACAGACAGACAGACAGACAGACAGACAGACAGACAGACAGACAGACAGACAGACAGACAGACAGACAGACAGACAGACAGACAGACAGATAGATAGATAGATAGATAGATAGATAGATAGATAGATAGATAGATAGATAGATAGATAGATAGATAGATAGATAGATAGATAGATAGATAGATAGATAGATAGATAGATAGATAGATAGATAGATAGATAGATAAATACGCTCAAAGTCGCCGAAGTTGGCTAAGAAATGCTTCGCATTTAAAAGCCTCAGCAACTTCTCTCGCTGTCCCATGCCAGTGTTGGTACAACACCCTTGTTTCGCGAAGCAATGGGTAACACTTGCGATCCCTAATGTATAGGATGCATGCTATTTGGCTCCGTAGCTTTTCCTTCAGTTGCCAAGTATATCGGTGCATGCAGGCCCTCTGTGTTAAAGGCGCTGGCCGTTTGCACGCAGAATAGAAGTCTTGACTTGGCAATACACGTTTGGCAATGTGCCCACGCCTAAAGAACGCACTTTTTTATTTTTTATTTTTTACACGTGCGGCGGCAAGCAAACCCTTGTCAAACGGTGTTTATTGCGTTCCCCTTGTATACGTGCAACATACACTCTTGTTCACTACTCTGACGATGCGCGGCTGCACCATGACAGTTCAGTTGTTTTCGCCCCCGCCCAACAAAGAACTCTGCGCCTTCAGCTATGCGCGTGTTCTGACGCTAATAAGGGGCTTCGAAGGGAAGCAGTTGTCCCGGTGTTCTGACAGACCAGTCAGGCGCAAGCTGACTGTACACCCAACCAGACGCTTACATCTGTATACCGAAAGCAAGAAAAGAAAATGTGTATATAGTTAGCTGTCAAGTTCTAGAACTTTTACATTTTTCATACGTATATACTTTGCTTCTTCCGTTTTCACGATCTTGCACATGTGCACAGGTTAAAAACAAGTTAAACAACGATGTGTCCACGCTCTCTCTCTCTGTTGCTCTGCGGACGTCTGCGTAAGATTGTTAGCACGCCACCCGAATGCTATGTTTGCTCATGCCTCTATCTCTTAACTTCAGTTAGCTGCTGCAGCCTGGCTAACCACTAACGTCACGTTGGCGTTATTTGCATGGCGGAGAACTTGTGCGCCTTCCGCGCAATATAGACAGACGCAGATGTTTCAAAACAGAGCGGCCGGTGGCGAAGGAAAGCGTCGTGTATAATCCCGTGAAAATTCCTCATTTCAGGACCTTCTCTCTGTGGCGATTCATTATCCCGACCCCTTTAGATCCCTTGCTTTTATCCCAACCTGCGCGCGACAAGTAGAAAAAAAAATCTGGCAGCAACACTTATTTTCAAATGCGATAGTCTTGCTTGTAATACTTTAACGCAGAAATTATGGTCCGTCCGTCCGTCCGTCCGTCCGTCCGTCCGTCTGTCTGTCTGTCTGTCTGTCTGTCTGTCTGTCTGTCTGTCTGTCTGTCTGTCTATCAGTCTGTCTATCAGTCTATCTATCAGTCTATCTATCAGTCTATCTATCTATCTATCCATCTATCTATCTATCTATCTATCTATCTATCTATCTATCTATCTATCTATCTATCTATCTATCTATCTATCTATCTATCTATCTAATCTATTCATTGTCTGTCTGTCTGTCTGTCTGTCTGCCTGTCTGTCTGTCTGTTTGTCCGTCCGTCCGTCCGTCTGTCTGTCCGTCCGTCCGTCCGTCCGTCCGTCCGTCCGCCGACCTCAGGGCGCCTTTGTCATCGCATCCTTCACTTGGTATATACCAAAATCGGCAAAGGAGGTTATCAGTGTATGAAGAACACGATAGAAGGGTTACGATTAGAATACCTTGACATGCCAGCCGCGTACATTATGAAACTCTTTTCTACAGTAACTTACGGTGAATATGCTTGCGTACATGGCTCGTGGAATGTGGGTGTGCGTCCGTCCGTCCGTCCGTCCGTCCGTCTGTCTGTCTGTCTGTCTGTCTGTCTGTCTGTCTGTCTGTCTGTCTGTCTGTCTGTCTGTCTGTGTCACACGATTCAGCCACCCGGTGAAGTGATTGCTGAACGCCCAGTCATCTTGACCTGCCATGGTGGCCGCGTTCATACTTGTAAACATATTCGATCAAAAAGTAAATATTATGCATATCTGAGGTGCAACATCAGCACGTAAATATTAGGAAGTGTGTTCATTTACTAGAAAATACACTGGTGATTCTGCCAGCCAGATGTGGCCGATTATTCATATATTGGAGAAGCTCATCGCGGCAAGGCAATTGTAACATAAACGGACGCCTACACTCTAAGCCTAAAAGGACTGAAGTGGGCTATGCCATTGGTCATTAGGGGACTAAATGCGCTACCACAGATTTTGAACCGATTTTGGACTAACTGCGGGAGTAACTGCAAGGGTTCAACTGTTACCCAAACACTTACTCCACTTGGTTTAAATGTTGGTCCCAGTAGAATGCTCCAGTGGGACTAACAGTTGAACTGTCTGAACCAATGGCAAAAACATGGCGACACTGCGTTTGTGGAGTATATTTTATATTGCAATTTAATCAGCACTGAAGAACATAGTATGTTACTCATGCAACACACACACACACACACACACACACACACACACATATATATATATATATATATATATATATATATATATATATATATATATATATATATATATATATATATATATATATACATATACATACGCACTATTACTTCAAATTAAAACACCGCGAACACTGGCTGCCCACGCTATACTACAGAGAACAGACTATCGAGTATATATAGCACAGTATTTTGACCTCCCATCTTGTGGCAATGGGCGACTTTTACTCGCCTTAAAAAAACAATAAACATTGACACCGTAACGCGAAAACTTACGTGGGCTAATTCGTAGCACCGATGCGCACCGATCTTTTAATATGGATCCATCTAATCTTCAACATTCCTCCAGCCCGAAAATACAAATTATCAGCTGGCATTCGATCATGTCGGCCGAACCAGCGTTCGGAGTGCTGGCGCATGAGTCCGCAAACACAAACATAGCAGCGGCACTTATGCGGGAAAGCCGGCGAACCTGCCAGGCGCCCCGCCGATGCCATACCGTGTCGGCTTTCCGACGGCGTCGCTAGGCTTACGACGAGTACGGCTAAACGACCACCGGCGATCGCAACACGCGGCTCGCGTGGAATTTTCGTCGTCTTTATTTTGTAGTCACAAATGAACAATAGGTTAGTGTCCCATGTAGGCGGTGTCTTACCGAGAGATGTAGATATCTGTATACTTACAGCGACGAGACCGTTCGCAGGCACGGTTCTTTCATCGTGCCGGTAAGTCGCTCAGCGTGTACCGCTGGCCGCACGATTAGTATCCGCGATCGCCTACACGCTGGATTTTTGATAACGATTGTCGTATGGAGAAAAAGACACAAGTTTGTCTGAGCTACATTTTCTGTGAATTCGTACGCGACGTTTCCTTCGTCTGTGCCAACAATGCACTCACACTGGCAGCCAGCTTGATACCGATGACGTACGAAGCCTACTTTTCCTATATATCGCTTCGAAGTTGTGGTCACTGTGTGGGTACACAACCGCTCATGAACAGCTTACTTCTATTAGCGTTGTCAGTGTTCATCGTAGTTCGAACTAATTCAGCCCATTAAAGCGAGTTATCTGCATTGCCCGTGTTCGGAAATTTTCACTTGGTTTCGGCCCGCCCGTGCCAAAATGGTGGCAACGCGAGGGCGCTTGCTGTGTGCACTGACTGCGTGTTGTATACTACTTGCCTCTCATAACACCTTCTATTCGTTTCATAGTGCTTCTCTTTAACAGGGGCGTACAGCCTATATAACTTGTTTTCATGATCGCCGACCACGCCGAGCATTGCAGTGCATCATCGACAGGAGGCGATCGCGGCGCACTTGCCCTCCCCGTTGGTCCCTTCATTGTCGGGCGTTTGCACACGATACGCACTGCCACGCATTTAGTCTCTGTTGGACGAATCGTTCGTCCATTGGTTTAACGACTGCAGTTAGTCCAACTTTGCCGAATTTCGGCTTAGAGTGTATGGTCTTTCGACGACTTTTCCAGCGAATCACGCAGATATGTTGCCAACATATTGACTTAGGTGTCTGGTTGGTACTTTTGCACGTTCGAATTCGTGTGCCCAGTTGTATTAGTGAAAATTAAGTTTGTCTTTCACGGAATTCCAAAGTGGATCTCAGAAGCCACCATGCAGAGAGACACGCGTTGTAGAGGTCTGCTCCGCCAGGTGCCGCGGCAATCCCAGGTAGTCGCAACAAAACCACCGTTCTTTTGATGAATTAACTCATCGAGTTTTCATGAACCATCCTGACAGATAATTGTCATGATTTCAAGTAGACATGCTCTGATAGCATACTTATTCAATATTACTCTGACCTTGAGTTAGAACCACTCATTTTGTGTTAGTTTTTTTTTGTAAGGAATTTTATGAGTATTAGGAAAACGGAAAGATAGGCGCTCGACTGAAAGTGCTTGGAAAAGATGCAATAGTGTCTCACTCGTTGTTCTTGACACTAATAAATCGTTTTTCGAAGAACACGTGCCACATACGAGATTAAACGACAGAATCACCTGCCAACTCTCCGAAAATGTATACGAAACCAGTAAAATATGCACATACATACCACAAGGAAAACGCGAACTGACACGTGCGCGAAAACTTACCCCACTGCCTGCGCTTGTTGGACGAATATACAAGATTGAAAGAGAGGGGGGGGGGGGGGGGGTTGAAAGGCGCGATGCCATAAAGACACGAAGGAATAGTGAGAGGGAAGAGGGTTGGCGCACAAGCGTGATTTTTACATCTAAGCGAGGTATGGCGGAAGGGGAACCGGCAGCAAACACGTCAGATTCGATGCACTTTTGCGAGTTCTGTCCGCCCATCTAATAACACTAATGGGCCGGCGCACTGCCCGGCCAAGTTTACCTCCCCTCTCACCATTTCACTTTCATCGCTGGCATTTTTTCCCCTTTCCCATTGACCACGGCCACCCACAGCTGCGGTACTCTTTCAGCAGACGAACGATACAGCAAGACGAAAGACCAAACAGGATAACAAAGAACGAGGCTTTCGCTTGTTGCCTCGATCCTTTTGCGGCAGTGTGGTGTTCTATAGGATGGGTCGTGCGTATGTATGGATGGATGGATGCACGTTCAGAGTGGGGGCGCCCCTTACCACCCCACGGCCCATAACATTTCCCTCTTATCCGTCTGTCTCGGTTCGTCCAGGGGATGAAGCCGAGCGGAAATGATGGATCCCCGCGCGACAACGAGCGGCGCGCGATGTTTTTCGCCGCCCCGGGGTGACGATCACAACGATCTGGGGACACGTTTTCCTATACGGGTATATAGAGTTCGTGCTGTCAGCGCTTTCTTCCGTGTGTACGTGAGTCTGATGGGACTCGCGTCGGTCAAAAGTTTGGGGCATGCGTCGGGCAAGTAGCGAAGGAAAGCGAGAACGAAAAACCGAACTTAGTTTTCTGGGGTGTGATCACACATATACCTTGTTTCGTTTCTAGAAACGAATTTGTTATCTGTTTATTTCCGAGCGTTACTTGTGGGAATATTCTTCTATACGAACCAATAAAAACACCAGGCCTGCGCGGACGGCGCAGCACGGTCACAGCGAAAGCGGCCTTTCAGCCTTTCAGAGCGGCATTTCAGAACCTTTCAAAACACTCATTGGATAAATGCTGCAAGCACACATGCTTGATACCCACTAGGGCATTAATAATATTTTTGGGGGGTAGTAGGTCGGCATTCGCTATGCTATTTTTCGTCAGTCTTCTGAGAAGCGTTGTATCCGCTAAACACTTGCAAGGTATTTTGTGTCAATTGTCCATGCAGTGGCTGACGACGATGAGGAATTATGCCTGAAGTGGGTATGCGCCACAGTTAATAGGGGAACAAGAACAAGCGTTTGTGATGGTTTGGAGCATTAGACGGCCCACTCGTTACGCTATTCGCATTGTGCGACGACTGGTTGTTCTTTCGCTGTTGTAAAACGCTTTATAAGTCGTATTAACCCGATTGCTTTCCCGACACCAAGCCTGCCTAAGGCAAGTTTGGCAACGAGTCAGAAGCACCAGTGTAACTCAGTGGTAGAATACTGGGCTGGCACCCAGCGGACCTCACTGTGTCATTGGTGCTAGGTTTTTTTTTTTTTTTTGTAGTTTTGCGTGATGTGGTTACGGACACCGGTGGCTGCGGCGACGGCGGACAACTGCGCCTAACCCGAGTTGCTGATCTCATATCAGCTTTCGCTGTAATACAAAGAGAAAAAAGGAAACACTCTAAAGGCGCGCATATTCCACTATCGCTTGTCCTCTCTTCCTTTCTGTTTATTTGTGCGCTAGAACTGACAGTTATACCTTGCACTATCGGCACAAGGCTGGTCGAACCATCAGTGCAGCTAGACTTCGACGTAGCTATAGGCTTTGATAGTGATCCCCAGCCATTGGTATTGACATGCTATTTTTTTATTTGATTGACATGTGGGGTTTAACGTCCCAAAACCACCATATGATTATCAGAGACGCCGTAGTGGAGGACTCCGGAAATTTCGACCACATGGGGTTCTTTAACGTGCACCCAAATCTGAGCACACGGGCCTACAACATTTCCGCCTCCACCGGAAATGCAGCCGCCGCAGCCGGGATTCGAACCCGCGACCTGCGGGTCAGCAGCCGAGTACCTTAGCCACTAGAAAACCGCGGCGGGGCCTTTTGTTTTATTGTGATACCGAGTATGGTTAGCCTTCGCTATTCGTCTGCGGTTTAGGTCGATTACTCGCACTGATCTTTAGCCATGTGACTATAGTTGTTATATATACCTGATGCTACATTCGTTTTAATAACATGAATGAATGTCCCGGGATGCTACGCGATTTTTATTCACGCAGCTGAATGTTATGAGATTCTAGTTACGCGGTGTTGCATAAATTTTAGTCTCGTCACCAGTTCTCACGATATGTCGCATGAATTTTAGTCACGTGACAAATACTTACGGGACGTTGCGCAATTTTTATTCATGTGAGTAGTTACGTGATGTTACGTGTTTTAGACACGTGGTTATTTACGTGACCTGGTGCATGCGAGATTTTAGGTGATTTTACGTCACACCACTAATTGTCACATGAAGTTACATAACTTTTAGTTTCTTGATTAATTGTTTAGACATTTTAGTCCCGTCACTTGTTTTTGCGTGAAGTTTTGTCTCGTAACAGGACCACCCGTCATATATAGTTATTGTTTTCGCCCCGCCGCGGTGGTCTAGTGGCTAAGGTACTCGGCTGCTGGCATGCAGGTCGCGGGATCGAATCCCGGCTGCGGCTGCTGCATTTCCGACGGAGGGGGAAATGTTGTAGGCCCGTGTGCTCAGATTTGGGTGCACGTTAAAAAACCCCAGGTGGTCGAAATTTCCGGAGCCCTCCACTATGGCGTCTCTCATAATCATATGATGGTTTTCGAAACGTTAGACCGCATATATCTATCAATCAATAACCGGCGCGACAAAAAGCCTAAAGAGCTCCGCTTTGAACAGCATAAACTGAAACGAGCGTGTAATGGTTCACGACAATGATATTTCCATTTCGCACTACCCAGTAGGACAAAAAGACACTTCCTCACAGAAATTACGTTTGTTTGGAGTAACTGTCCTTTACCGTATAAATATAGCAGCGGCAGCCGGAATTATAGCTGACATTTTAAGAAAAAGTGGACATGTGGAAGCTAAGTAATACGAAGGACAAATTATCAATGGTCACACAGAACGGTGAAAAGGATACCAAGATATGGGAGACACAACCGAAGACGGCAGAAGGGTCGGATTTAGTGACGAAATTACAAGTTTGAATGCAAGAAAAAGAAAAAAATGCTATATACCGGCTTGTACAGGATAGCGTAAAGGGGATTTAAAGGGATTTAATTCGGAAATGCTTTTGTTCTTAGGTGGATATATGATGTCGATATGATGATGATGATGATGACTGTACGCAATACCTATGTCACATGAAAGCCCCCCCCCCCCCCCCGCCCGTATTATTTAGGGTGTGCATTCACTTCAAATATAGAACACGCACACTCCAGCAGCGCCCGGTCCCAGATTGTCATTACAGACACGGAGAACAGGGTCGGCCATGGCTGACACGTCGTGTCGTATTCCACCGAAGCAACATTCACTGTGAAAGAACCATGCTGTGTCTGTAAAGAGGCACGATTGTGAAACAGAGAAAAATAAAATAAAAGCATCAACTGTGTTTTCTGGGGCCCGCCACGGTGGTCTAGTGGCTAAAGTACTCGGCTCCTGACCCGCAGGACGTGGAATCGAATCCCGGCTGCGGCGACTGCAATTTCGATGGAGGCGGAAATCATGTAGGCCCGTGTGTTCAGATTTGGGTGCATGTTAAATGACGCCAGGTGGTCGAAAATTTCCGGAGCCCTCCACTACGGCGTCTATCATAATCATGGTGGTTTTGGGACGTGAAACCCAATGAATCAATCAATCCAACTGTGTTTTGTGGATCAGGCTGAAGTTAATTCAACAACAGCAGCAGTGTTAACTTCCGTACCTGTACTACGAAGTAGAATAAGTATAGCCCTTACTCGTTTTTTTTTCTTTACAAATAAGCTGACAAGGATATCCTTACGGAATTCGTTTCGTGGTGAGCTCATACATCTTATATATTGTTACATACCAGTATCATAGGGATGAAGAGGACGAAGAGAGGTCATGTTATGACTAGTAAATATGTTCTTCATACAGTCTTGTTATACCATACCAAGTTTGATATCGATACCATTATCCAAACGGCCAGGAGAGCTAAAAGTCACAGACAGACAGACAGACAGACAGACAGACAGACAGACAGACAGACAGACAGACAGACAGACAGACAGACAGACAGACAGACAGACAGACAGACAGACAGACAGACAGACAGACAGACAGACAGATAGATAGATAGATAGATAGATAGATAGATAGATAGATAGATAGATAGATAGATAGATAGATAGATAGATAGATAGATAGATAGATAGATAGACAGACAGACAGACAGACAGACAGACAGACAGACAGACAGACAGATAGATAGATAGATAGATAGATAGATAGATAGATAGATAGATAGATAGATAGATAGATAGATAGATAGATAGATAGATAGATAGATAGATAGATAGATAGATAGATAGATAGATAGATAGATAGATAGATAGATAGATAGATAGACAGACAGACAGACAGACAGACAGACAGACAGACAGACAGACAGACAGACAGACAGACAGACAGATAGATAGATAGATAGATAGATAGATAGATAGATAGATAGATAGATAGATAGATAGATAGATAGATAGATAGATAGATAGATAGATAGATAGATAGATAGATAGATAGATAGATAGATAGATAGATAGATAGATAGATAGATAGATAGATAGATAGATAGATAGATAGATAGATAGATAGATAGATAGATAGATAGATAGATAGATAGATAGATAGATACGCTCAAAGTCGCCGAAGTTCGCTAACAAATGCTTCACATTTAAAAGGTACAAATTGTGGAGTATTATTGTAAGCTATATACTGTCTCCTGCAGCTATTCTACGATACAAGAGACAGTAAGAGGCAGAAAGCTGTGCCGGAAATGCTAAGGAGACCAACTTGTTTTCCAATGGCGAGGTGCCAAGTAAGTAAACCCATTGGCAGGTCTCTGGTGTAAGAATGCCATGTCTTTGATACGGCGCTAAGAAGACAGTGACCGCGATGATGATCTCTTCTGTTCTAAACAAAAAACAGGTGTTTCAAAAATTTAAGAAGCCGAGCACCATGCCCCTCCCCCCTCCGAACATCGCCAATTTTCCCCCATGCAATAGAATCTCCTGTTTCTGTGATTTACTGCTCTTATGCAATGCCCGTAGTTCAACTCATGTTCTATCAATCTTATTTCTGAGTTTGTTTTTTTCTTCCAGTATTATATTATTTCTTTTTTATACTATAAGAGCATTGGTCCAGTGAATCGACGCGCAAGTACTATATATACCTTCATGAAAATTGAAATCCACGGAAATCCTCTCAACGATTCACGCCTTCCGCCGGTCTTGTTGGAAGAATGCACTGATACTGTGTACTGACAATCTAGTGAGACATTTTCTTTACGAGTACCTGAACGTATCTTTTGTGTGCAATTACGCCTACACCGCGGACAGTGTCCGTTCTTCCCAATTTGAAATGGAGCACTACAGCTGTCATGATGTCTTTGTGATAATATGAGGGACAGTGACTTGCTGCTTGAAGACCAAGTTGGCTGCCAGCAGCGTTCATAGTACAATAATATACCCGAGTAGAAATATTCAAACTGGGGGAGGCATGACTCTGTGGAAAATAAAGTCCTCAAGCTATTGACCGTACTTAATATCTACTCAAGGATTAGTTAGGCCAGAGCCCTCAATAGTCCATCACTTGTTTGCTCATGTCTTGTGTTTTCATATACATTTATACTTATGTCATAAATTGGGCACTTCACGTCATCATATACACAGTGACAGAATTTCGGTGAAATCAATTACACGAAGACTGTCATAAAGATAAGCACTTATGATTACACTACTGATCATGCGGCGTTGTACTAGTTGTGATCGAATCTGTTTAAGGTGCTTTGATTTTGCGGTAAGTCGAGGTGCGGCTTCCTCGCTTATAAGGAGGCCGTGGAAGTCAGCGCGTTGGTGCGTTCCACAACAGCAGCCGCAGACAGGGCTCCGCCCAGGAAGCACTTTCTTTCCATAAACGATGTCAAAATCTTAGTAATGACGTCATCGGCGACCGAACGACGGTGCGCACTATTGTAGAAGGTTTGACAGGCGGGCTAGTTGGTACAAATTCATAATGAAAAAAATTGGAAGCGCAAACCAACGGGACACAAGAGAAGCGCTTGTTTGTCTCTCCTCTTGTGTCCCGTTGGTTTGCGCTTCCAATTCTTTCATTATGCACTATTGTAGTGCCGCGCATGGTCGCAGCGGAACCTGCCGTCTCGTCACTGTCGTTTCCTCCTCGCGCTCTCCTCTGCACCGCTGCCTTTCATCCTCGTTCACTCTGGCAGGTATTACGATGCTGTTGTCGCTCAACGCAGTGATTTATTTGATTTAATGGTATGTGGGGTTTAACGTCCCAAAACCACCTTATAATTATGAGAGACGCCGTAGCGGAGGCCTCTGGAGATTTCGACCACCTGGGGTTCTTTAACGTGCACCCAAATCTGAGCACACGGGCCTACAACATTTCCGCCTCCATCGGAAATGCAGCCGCCACAGCCGGGATTCGATCCCGCGACCTGCGGATCAGCAGCTGAGTACCTTAGCCACTAGACCCCCGCGGCGGCTTGTCGCTGAACGCAAGAAAGGGCGTTTATGACCTGCGTGAAATAATAAAACAGAATAGAAACACCGGCATAAAGCTAGATGTCTCGCGCCACAAGGCTATAGCTCTCAAGATGTTATGGAGTCGTCCGTTTTCTCAGCTATAATGTGATCGGTCAGCGTTCTCAGGATCCGGGCTGAAACCATGAAGCATTCCACCTGCGTCCCGCACTTCTTGTAGGGACGAAACCCTTTTTGTTTGCTCGGTAAACAAATAGCCACTCCTTCCGGTACTACGCACCTATGCGGACGAGTACCCACAGCTTCAACACTCGCGAGGCCCCTCAAGCGGGAAGGCACGTCCGGGCATACTATCTGTATTGCCGTCGAATGAATAAAAAAAATGTAAAACGAAAACAAACTGCCAACGGCGATCCACCCCCGACGTTTGCGCATTGTAGTGGCGCTCTCTATGCCTGATTTGAGCACGTGATACGTGAATCGCCCTGCGCCCCTTAAAAACAACAACAACGAGAACCATCCCGCACACGCACGCACGGCGATTTACATACCATCTCATTGGCATGCCAGACCAGCGCGAGCTCGTTATTCGACGCTGCAGCTGTCCGTGTGCACGAGACAACGGTGCACCGCACTCAAAGCGCACGTTCGTTCGAGACGCGATGTATAAAAGCAGCGAAAGAGAGAGAGAGTGAGGGGGTTGCTCGGGGATCACCGGAGCCGCCTCCGGTTTCCTCGTCTATAATTACAGCATCGGACGCTACATACATACATTGATGCGAGCATGAAGCTGAGTACTTTACGAAGGTTGCCTGTTGGGCAGTTAAATGAACGCACGAAAGCTCCCCCCCCCCCTCCTTCCCGCTCCCCCAAAGCTTGATGGGTCTTTATACGGTCTCGCGCGTCATATATTTATCCACCTAGTTAGCAACTCCACGCCGGCCCTACGCCAACCTGTCACTGGACCCTTTTGTTTTCCTTCAGCATCAGCGTCGTGGACGCGCTTTTGTCCAGGTCTGGTTACGAAGATGCGCGATGGATCTTAGAAAAGGTTTGTTAAAGTGCTGCTGTTTGTGTGTATAGCCGCCTATAGCCGGTGGCTGCACGACCGTATCGACGCGCTGTGCACGTGCACGACAATGCGAGTCGACAGAGTGAGCAGCCATGCAAATTATGCATCTCCCACCGCACGTGCGAAAGGGTTGCTGTGAGCGCGTTGCCAAATGCGCCGGGCAGCTGCAGCGCAGATTTCTATCGCTGATGATCCCGTGAAAACAGCCTTCACATGGCGCTGCGCTGTGTAGCGTCGTGAATCGAGCTTTACGCGTTCTTGCCGGTGGCCGCGAGGGTTTCCACAATGCCTCGTGTTCCGGAAGCCCCCCCAAGGCTCGGCTGTGATTTATCATGCACCGGCATTGTGTGGGAAGACCGCGGGCACGCTGTAACGATGTAAATACATATACATGTTTACAATGGAACCAGAGCCCCATCGTTTTACTGGGCCTGCATTGTACCTCTTCTGCTGATGCACTGCATCGACTGCATACGCTGCCTCTATAGGTTGTAGTGTACTCAGGTCACCATCTTCGCCCTTCCATTGGTTGCGAACGGCGTAGAAGAGAGAAAGGAGGATTATTTGGCACCGCCTCCAACAACAGGCCCCTCCGTATTGTGCTTGTGTGGCGTGTAAATCTATGTGGCTATAATTAGCAGCCACACAACTTGCTTCTCTCACGCTGAACGAAAATAATAATCACAAAGCAGCCGCAGCGTGCTATATGCACGGTGTCATCAAGTTAAGCGTCCAGGCGGTGACAACGTATAGCTGCGTGGAGGAATTGACTCAACATTAAGACGGTCACCTTATACTACGCCATAAGTGCAGACAGAACCCATCTACAATGATTGTCGAAGGTAAGTAATCAATTTTCAAGGTAATTGTAGATGTAGTTCTCTCGCTTGTGACATCGGTACTGGGTTTCTTTGACCGCGATGCTTTCATTGAAGAGTCGAAAATCCACTAGTGACATAAAAACGTTTTCTTGTTAAGTATTCGAAATTACAGGTCGATTCCTGATTTAGTTATTATAGCCGTTTTTACAATATATACGTCAGAGATTCTGTCTCTTTTCTTGCCCGATTATTTTTTTTTTGTCTCAAGTCAACGAAACCATAAACAGAGAGAACATACGCGCATACCGAGAAATTGCGCGCTACCGACACATCGACAAGTTTATCCCAGAGGCGACAGAACGCTCACTAACAGGAGGTTTTGTGGAGAAACATACACTTTTCATTACACAAAAGTGTTTTATACCGGGGTCCACTACGGCTCCACTAACGTATATATATATATATATATATATATATATATATATATATATATATATATATATATATATATATATATATATATATATATATATATATATATATATATATATATATAGGTCCGTCCCGGATATGATATTATAAAATAACTCTTAACAGACTGCATTGAAAGAAAACGAGAAGTTTTGTCGCGGGGCGTCCAACCAGTGACCTCTCAATTGCAGCACGCGGTGCCAACCACTATACCACAGAGCGTACGTTGTGAAGAATGCCAACAGCAAGCCACTTATACATACCATGTACCGTTGGCGGTCCTCAGGACGTAGCACTGATTTCAGCGCGTTTTCGTCATCAGTAGTGAGATGCCGCGAGAAGCGCGCGTTGGGCGTCTACTTCATTTCGCCGCAGTAATCTTCAACCAAGCAGCCCGCTTCTCGGCAAATGCGCTCGTCAAAAACGGAAAATCTAAGCAGTTCCTAGCACTATCTCGGGACGATACGTTATAGCGGGGGTGAGCGTCAGCGCCGCTCAGCTAAAAGCGTTCAAGGTCAAGGCTTCCGCTAACGGTTCAGAAGCGTACATGACACCATGTTACGAAAATAACTTGACGTGCTAAACGTGGTGTCTTTAAAGCAACTCAATATCTATTGATTTGATTTGTGGGGTTTAACGTCCCAGAACCACGATATGAATACGAGAGACGCCGTATCGTGGAGGGCTCCGGAGATTTCGGCCACCTGGGGTTCTTTAACGTGCATTCAAATCTGAGCACACGGGCCTACAACATTTCCGCAGTCCATCGGAAACGCAGCCACCGCCAAATCAAAATCAAGTAGTAGTATAAACACACGCATACCTTCGGACCACGGAGAGAATGCTAAGGAAAACACTGGAACCCTCGGCACGTCGTGAATATAGATGGCAGCTGAGCCCGCTGTACTGCCCCATTGTGAGCATTTGCAAGTGTATACACTACGCGAACACTCAGTGAACGAAGCACTCTACATCACCCCGCAGCACTTCACCGACACAGAAAAACACGTTCATCTTCATGCAGTCGCCAGAAGAAACACCAGCACTCAACGGCAGGCTTAGCAATCTTGCTATCTCGAACGGCAGAAGCATGCAAACGCCCGTGCACTCGGCAGGAGGCGATTGTTGAAACTGAGTGCCGCCAGAGGGCATTCCCGGAGTATAGCTGGCTCGAACCGTTTTTCAAGGTGGCATTGGTTGAGTGCACTCGCTTAAACGGTCGCACTCGCTGAAAACGAAGGTGACGCTATAAAAATGTAAATTCATATACAGGTTTACAATGGGACCACAGCCCCATGGATGTGGTTCCCCTGTGGTCGAATATGCTTGTACACGAGTGAAAGCTCGACTGTGAAAGATTATTTCAGTCCAAAATAAGCCATACAAGTCTTCGGCTGTAAACTCCACCCACCGCCAGTGATTGCCATTTTGCCGTGGCGTGCGTGACGTCACAAACCGATGGGAGCAGGGCCGTCGTCTGCTACCAAACGGCACCTTCGGCACTCGGTCAGTGTGTTCACTGTGTTGCTTGCCGTGTGGTCCGCATGTGTCGCAAGTATTGCGAAGTAGTACCGGTACCATCGCCATGTCGTCGCACCATCATCAGCTCAAGATTCGGGCAATGATTCATCGAGCAGCAGAAGTGGCGACGATGTCGTGTACCCTGCACATTTTGATTTCGACCCCATTGCCACCAGCTCGAGCGACGAAAAAAGCGTCGAAGATGAGGCAAACCTAGATGCCAATTACCTACGAGACTACCTGAATGCCTGACTTAACACACTTGATGATCCTGCCGCCCGGTTCTTGGCCGATCCCCCTTTGTGGGCGAGTGCCAGCAAAGCTGAAGGTTCATTATCATCATCCTTCACAGTGAGTGTGAGCCACAAGTGAAGGACAACAAGAACAAGAACAAGACCTTTGTGTTGTGGCACACGTTGGTGACGGCCTTCCGCAATGGTAAATAGCTTTATTTCAAGCGTTCCAGGTTGACAAGCGAGCTTAACGATTAGGAGACGCTGCATTCGCGAGCACACTTTGCGCAATGGAATTGTTAAAGCGTGCAGATTTTTATTTGCTAGAATACGTGCATGGTAACAATGCTGCGCGTGCTGACCGTTGATTTCGCATCTTTTGGTATACGTGCGGCATGTATGTAAACTTTCTCTGAGGCGAAAGACATGTACTAAGTGCGATCCTAGTACTCTCCCTGCTCTGTACACTCTGGCATCCCACAGTGCAGCATGGGCGACACAGTGGCATTGCTTCAGCGGCTGCAAGTCATTCAGTTCCAGCGAAACGTTGCACAACGCTGAACCAACTCGATTGCAAGCGCAGCTGATCATGAAACAATCACCCTTCATATACTGCACACCAAGGTATATGTAAACTGGTAGCGTAACTTCCATAGAAGCCCATGGATCCAGTAGTCGGTGGCTCGTTGCCACCGTCACCATCTAAATGAGGAGAGAACAGCAAAAGAATTAACATATGACGTCATAACCAGAAGCGCTAGCGACTTAGCTCATTTCGCCTACAAGGCACGAAATTGAATTTTTTTCTTAATTGCTGGCCTCCTACGTGCCTGTATTATCACGCAATATTATTGCGCCTCAATTGTGTCTCGCTATTGCATGCAAGAGAGAAAACAAACAAAAATAACAAGCATTGAAGAAGCAAAGTTGTTTTATTGGGCAAATGACGTACTTGCAATATGCACAAGAGACTTCGCAGAGGCAATCGTGAGACAGCTGTTCACGAGCACAATAGCATAGTAGTTCGAAAACTCACGTTGCTCTACCGTTGAAAACTACAGCAGCGATACAGCAGCTTTGAAAATACAGCTTTTGCAGCCATAGAGTGCAGCCTCTTGTTGCTTAGCCCGTCGCGTTTACAGTCACCAAAGTCGAGGGCACGTCAGCCGTGCGTCAGCGAAAGCAGTCGGCAGTCACAGGAGAGGCTATCTACACATTCTGTGAGCTAGTGGAGCTATGAAATGCACATAAAAAATGAGTAAACTTCGGTAGGTATGCACTAAACCACCACGGAAAAGTGAGCGATGTCTCGTTGACCTGGTAATGCGCTGAACCAAAGAACACGCCGACACAAGCTCTGATAGCATATTGTTGTTGTTGTTGTTGTTGTTGTTGTTGTTGTTGTTGTTGTTGTAGTTGTTGTTGTTGTTGTTGTTGTTGTTGTTGTTGTTGTTGTTGTTGTTGTTGTTGTTGTTGTTGTTGTTGTTGTTGTTGTTGTTGTTGTTGTTGTCCTAGTGTTAGTATATTGCTTATGTTATGTTAGCATATTGCCTGGATACGCCCCCAAATCCGTTGGCTCGTGTTACCAGACTGCCTGCATGTGCCCGCTGTTTCTGAAACTAAACGAAAAAAAAAAGTTCGCTCAACCACATATCAGACCAAAGCTTTATTAAAGTAATCTACAACTAATTGTAACAAATAAAATTAAAACTATTGAAAATAAACGTTTAGTTATCTTTTTCTCGCTATTTGCCCCCCCCCCCCACCCCGCACCTAGTCGTGCTTCAGTCGTCACGCGGTTGTGGATGTCTGTCGAAATGAGTTCGAGAACACTTTTCGTTCCGACTTTAACGACCTATTTAGATTGACCTTGCTGCCCACCACGCAGAAGCTCGCGGATTAAGCGGTTCGTTGCGTCATGGCTAGTGAGTGCACCAGTGTTGCCCGACCACTATAGGCTGCTCACTCGTTTATAAAAATAGTCGATTATAAATTTCCGGCACGACCGAATGTGCTGAAATTTCGCCGGCTTGTTTGTGAACGTACAAGGACCAACCCACACAACGCAGATTATAGTCGAAAATTGGGTGTCTCGACCCCTTTAATGAAATAACGCGCGAACTTACACACTATCGCAGTGATGGCATCTCCGGCTCTTGAAATGAACGACAATCCGGAGAAACAGCTCGATATTCCGTGCACGTAAGGTCCGCAGCAAATGGGAACATTCAACTAGCGAACTGGCGCTATTATTACCGAGACTTCGTTCGCGCACCTGTCTTCCCCACGGTCTGCATCCTCTCGATTCGGCTATCGTTCGCAGACGTGGCATCGCCGTCTCAACGGCGCCTTGTTTCCGTTGTATATCTCCCCTCCATTTTATATCTCGGTATACATATACATACGTGCACCCCGCTTATCTAGATAGTCCTCTAATACATGTGAACTCGTGAACCTTGCGCAATTTCTCAATGCAGGCATGCGCAGAGAAGTGAAAAAGAGCGGGAAAGCGTATAACGCTCGCGCGCCCGGACGAGCGAGTCAAACAAACAAACCAACGAAGGTGCGAAGCAAGAAGTGGCGGAAAGGCCGCGACCACGGTCGCCCTTGGCGTCATTAGAAATGCCGCGGAGGCGCCAACACAAGCGACGCTGTGCGTATGTAGCGTAGCGGCGCCGCGCGGAATGGCTGATAGCGTGGGGTAGCAGCACCTCGGATGGACGCCTTCCCCCCTGGTTTCCTCTTCTTTTGATTTCTTGCTTGTTTCTTAAGTGGAGGAAGCCATTAAGACACCGCCAGAAAGCTCATCGCGCGGTGGTCTCGCGAATGCGAACAAGCATATCCGTCGTCGTCACCGAAGTGACCGTTCGGCCTTTGTTATCTGCGGTGCCGAAAGACTTCACATGCGTACGTGATGTTTAGAAGAAGCGAGCGGAATGCCTGGCGCGACGTGGCCCGCATACATATGGGACGTTTCGCAAAAGAAGGCAGAAGAAGGTGTCGCGCGAATAAGATGCTTCGGAACGTTCACCAGCGTGTGCATGGGCACCTCTTGTTGCGTTCGACCGTGAATATGTCACCACTCACGGGAAGCAGTGGCAACAAAGACTCCAAGAAGTTACGCCCAAACATGCTCGGTCAGAATATGTCGAGTAGAACCGGATATAAAAAGGTATGATACCTTCCCGACAAACCGTATCTGACTGTGTCAGCCTGCTCGAGGTGAATAGCTCGTTCAATGAGGTATACAATAAAGATTGCCGATAAAACGTCTCTGACTGTGCCAACCTGCCCAAGCGGAATAGTTCAGTAAGTGGGCGTTGAGCATTCAGTGTGTCTGACAGCACCGCATTTGCGATTGGCTCCTGCAGGCGCCGTTGCAACGGCGCGCCGGAGCTGATCACAGAGGCCGCGAGGACAGTACACTGGTGATTGCGTATAGATAGATAGACAGTAACGTTTATTCTGGTTCATAAAAATCTTTAGCCCATTTTAAAGGGGCAAGACTGCAGGCCACTCCCACGCTGGGACCGGGAGGCCAAGCCTCACCGTCACGTCGTGGGCCTGCTGGACAGCCCGGAGTCAGTCAAACCAGTTGTGGCTGTTGAGAAAGGAATGAAATTCTTCCTCCGTCAATCCGTGTGGTGCTGCAAAGAGGGGCACTCCCAAAGAATGTGCATAAAATCACTAACTGCCCCACAGTCGGGACATGGAGGGGAGGCCTCCGTCTACCTGCTGAAGGCCGAGAGTGTTGACTATGACTTCATCTGCAGGAGCCAAAGAGTCACGGCCTGGGACCTCGTGATATTTCGATGTGGCACGGGAAAAGCCCTGCGACTAATCTGGTAGTGGTTGGTGATCTCGTTAAAAGTAGAAATAATAATGCGTTAACAAAAAAAATCAGTTTCACCCCAAGTGAAAGCTGGAAACACGGTAGGGCATTTAGTGTGTTCAGATGGGTTAGTTGGTGAACCATAATATTTCATGAAGCAGTGCACGTAGAACGTGCTCTGATTTTTATAGTAGACACCCATATCGTTCTTTCCATTTGTAATTGCAGTGACAAGGAAGATTACGATGATCCATTGGTAAGTGAGACCTCCGGTGTGTGAGATATTACAAATCAGGGACAGAGACTGCCATTCGGAAATTCACAGCATCTATTACAAAAGCAAGGCGTATCTTAAATCGAGCTCGTCAGCCTGTCAATCGATAAAAGGTCATTAATTTGACCCCCATTAATACGGAAAATCTGATAATTCTGATGTGCTTTTGGGTTCCGGCCAGCATGTGTGTTTTTCATTGGAATCAGTCTCTCGTTCATTCAGTGATGTTTGGCAACGACCCGGATAATTCGAACGATCCTAGGAGCACGCCTATAGCCCGAAGCCTCGCGTATGTGCGACAGAAATAAGCGCAAATGCGTTTGGGAGCAACCGAAACTGCGCGGACGCTGTGATCGCGTCTTTAGCGATCGAGGTCTCGTCAACAGCGGATGTGGAACTCGGTAGCATCGTTTTTACTACAGGCAACTGTCCTAGCGCTGTCACAAAACTCAAAATTGATGGTAGCTGTTTTACAGGAAGAGCTTCAGATCCGCATGCTAGCATAACGCTCGCTTGCTACGTTGTGATGAACGAAGGATCAGTTGCCGGCATTCTCTTTGGGAAAAAAAAAAAATGGAAGCGTATCTGCGTGCTTCACTGCAAATGTCGTCGAAAGACGAAATTTGCAGCGCAGCATGAGTTGTGGGCGCAGCGTGAATTATGAGCGCCATCTGGCAGGATAATGCCAGGAAATAGGAGCTTGTCCAGAAGTCACGGTCATTGGCAGGTGGCAGCACCATTTCGTCGGCAGAGCACTTCTTGCTTAGCGTCGCATTTTCAGCGCAGCGTAAGAAACACTAGAGTCTCTGGAATTACTTTGTATTTTCTCGAAAAGGAACACACCACGTAATACTTACGTAATATGTTGCGCCTCAAATATGCGAAATATTTGCTAATTTATCAACAATGTTCACAAGTATACTTGTGTGGCTGTGTTCATATGTGAACACAGCCACCCGATCATGGGCGTTGAGCAAGTGCTTGAACTTCCGCCAGGTGGCTGTTGTGTGGCTGACTAACAGGACTAACAGGCAGGTTAGTCCGGCCTTTATAGCAATAACACGGCAAGAAAGCACGGCCTTCATAGCGATAACATATGCAAGTATATAGTGCTGCGCTCAGATTGTGTACAGTTAGTAAGCTAATCTTCTTTGAATACAGGCTTTGCCGCTGGTAACAGGAACGTAATTGTTCGCCAAAACCCGCGATCAATCTGGAAACAGATATGCGGGTGTGTAAATGTGAGCCTTCAAAAGACATCGCACTCTATGGCCAAATATGGCCTTTGCGCCACAAAAAACCAATAATCATCGAAAATGTGACCCTTCTTTGAAATGCTTGCTTGTAGGTACCGATTTCCCTCTCGGTAATGGGCTTGTCAGTAATCAGTGCTTCCTGATAAGGTGCTGGTATCTTTATTTCTCGCGAAAAAAAATCAATTTAAAAAATGTAGGCGACCAGTACAGAGACTGGTTACGCTATTTCTGAGGAGGTCGGCCAGGATCCCTTGGAATACCGCAGCCTCCACCGCGCGATGGATGAGCCGGCGTTGCTCTTCTGGCTCGGAGGCACGCGACAGGAACTCCCACGACACTGGCGTGTTTGTGTTGTCTGTCTTGTAACGCGTGCACGTCCACACTATATATGTATGAGTGCCGCCGGATATGAGCAATGCTTCCACCTTGGTGCTATCTGTTCTGGAAAAATTCTACTGTATAAGAAGGGGGTGTAAGAAGCTGCTAGTCTGTATATAGTTGGCGCCATTGGACGACATTGCGCCTTGTTAAATCGTGGTGTGCAGGAGGGTGTACCTTCCAAGTCGGTAGTATTGTAGGATGTCTGTATACGTGGTGTTATGCCAGCGAGTCCTCGTCAAACGTCCGTGCCTCTGAAAAAGGCAATCTGGGTCAAGGCCAGCCCGCAGTCCGCCTGGCGCGATCAACTCGACGGCGTGAACACGCGCGGCGCCCCTCTGGCCCACGTGCATTGAGTCAGCTGCGCACGTGACAGCGAGCCGGCGTCCTCGTGTCTGGTGGTTTGACGCATTGCGCGGCGACCCCATTGGAGGAATCTGCCCTGACGACCAACGGCGCTTCTAATTGGACATTTTTGGTTGGACCCGGTGCCTATAAAAGAAGCCCTGCGGTGCGTCGCGATCGGCAGTCCTATGAGAGAGGAGTCCCCATGTCGGAGAGCCGACATGTGTGTGAGTCGGCGGTCTTAGGCGAAAAGTTGACCTATGTATTAGAGAGGAGAGCTCGGCTCTTCGAGTCTCTGTCGGCCCCAGTGCCGAAATTGTAACGCCTCTGTATATATGCTGTACATAAACCTTGTTTAACTCACCGTCGTCTCGTCCGCTCGTCTTATCGGCTCTGCGCAGAAGCAGCCGCGAGCTGATAAACATACACTACCAAACGGCTGGTGACCTTCCCGGCGGAGTTGGAAGCAGTGGCGCCTTCGGGACCGTGTTGGCGTCGCCGTCTTTCGCAACAGCGGTGGCATCGGCGGGATCGGTCCGTCGTTCGCAACAGTGGTTGGTAGCGGCGGGATCGGCCGGCGTCAGCGACATCGATGCGGTGAGTGCCTGATGTTTTCCCCTCAGTTCACCAGACTACTCTAGCTCAGGTTGTAGTAGTTTAGAGAAGGGCTGTGTGAAGCATTGAAGGGAGCTTTGATCGTTTCAAGCCAAGTCGAAGCGCTTTGAAACCAAAGTTAATGCAGAGGGGGTAAACACGGGAGTGTGAAAAAATTGCTTGCGCGTCTTGCTAGTAGGCTTATAGTGGGTACGGCAAGTAGATTCTCAACAGGGGCAAACAGCAAGAGGCTAGTGTGAACGATGGAGAACCTTAAAGTGAAGGAACTCATCGAAATTTGTGAGGAACTCGGCATTACTTTGGGCCATGCGAAACGAAAGCAAGCGATCCTTGAGATCATGAAGGATGAGGGAGTGTCGGCTGAGGAAGTCGATGAGGCCTGGGCGGATATCAAAGCACGCCGCGAGGAGGCCGAAATGCGAGAAGTTCGTGAACGTGAGGTAGCCTAGAGACAGGAGCGCCTCGAGTTGAAACGCGAATTGGCAATTCTACAGTGTTCGCAGGCGCCTAGCGTACCTTCTCCGACGATTCAGGTCAGCGGTTTTAGAATTCGGGACCAACTGCCACCGTTCGTAGTAGGCGAGGACATGGCGAAGTATCTCGTCAAGTTTGAACACGTCTGTGAGCGAAACGCTTTGGAGCGGCCTCTTTGGGCGCGGAACCTGCTAGCTCTTCTTCCCGGCGAAGTGTCCGACGCATTAACTTGCTTGTCAAGGGAAGCGTTTGAGAGCTATGACGAGGTTAAGGAAGTGCTCTTGAGACGTTATAAGTTGTCACCCGAGGCTTTCAGGCAAAGGTTCCGGTATGCTGAAAAGGGGAATGAGTCACACGTTGACTTCGCGTTTCGTCTTAAGGCCGATTTAATTGAATGGCTCAAGGGCGAATGTGTTTATGACGACCGCGATAGAGTGGTGGAATGCGTTGCATTGGAGCAATTCTACCGCTGCGTCGAGGATAATGTCAGGCTTTGGCTGCAGGACAGACTTGGGGAAGTACAGTTAAACAAGGCAGCTGAGTTAGCTGAGGAGTATTATACTCGCTGAAAGTTGCATAGCAGGGCAGTGCGCGTTGAAAAGGATGAGAGAAAAGAGGGCTTTTCAAAGAAACCTGATCAAGGGAGACCCGCTCCGCACCGTAATTTCAAGAAGGACCCGTGTCTTACGAAGGACAGTGTAGGGGAAGGGCAAACAGAAGCGGAGAAATCGAGTGAGGTTTCTACCACACAGGCATTTGAATCGGAAAACAAACGGAAGCCGCTAATCTGCTACAACTGCAAAAAGGAAGGACACATCGCGAGAAACTGTCAGGAAAAGTTTGCCTTCGCAACAATCCGAGAGTCAGAAAAAAACATGCGGTTGTTGGAGCCGTATCTCCAAGAAATTAAGGTGAATGAGAAAACGTGCCGAGCACTTAGAGACTCAGCGGCGACCATGGACGTTGTCCATCCTTCATTGGTGTCTCCGGATGACTTTACAGGAGTATGCGCGTGGATCAGGCAAGTCGCCGAGGAGCAGAGTGTTTGCTTACCAGTCGCCACGGTTGTCATTGAAGGCCCGTTCGGTAAGCTTCGCACCGAAGCGGCTGTGTCTGCCGCGCTGAACGATCGTTTTCCTTATCTTTTCTCCAACAACTCAGAGCAGCTTCTCAAAGAGCAGGGCAAATCGTTCTTCCCCAACTTAGCGTGCATGGCCCTCACGCGATCGCAAGCGCGGAAGCTATCGCGGCAGCTTGATCTGGTTCAATGCGGTGAACTCTCAAGTGACCTTAGGCCCGTTTACATTGACCCGACGAGGGCGCGTTGAGTCGAAATAAACAGGTTTTCTGGACTCGCCCTCCCCATGTATAAGCGGACGCGTCGGGGCGGAGAGTCGTCGCGGCGAGTCCCGTCGACCCGGAGACAGGGGGTAGGTTCACCCAACTCGCCGCGCTCAGAAAGGGCATGTATAACCGGTCGCGCTGAGTTGACGGCTCGTGACCTCTCCCGCCCGTCGCGGTCTCCGCTTCCCCTGTCCCCATCACTCCGACGTTGCTCTTTCTCTGTCGGCCGGTACGCGCGCGCTAGGCACGATGACATCCTCGCGGGCTCCACGCACCATGTGGACAGATGATGAAATAACGACGTTGCTAGCTTTAGTCAACGAGAAAAAACTGAGTGATTTGCTCCAATCCTGCAAGGAAATATAAAAAAATAGCAAATTACTTTCATTTTCAAGCATAAACGAGGCACAATAGAAATAGAGGTGTAAAATTACGGCAAAATGGTATGCGGCCGTATGAATTTTTACGTAAGCCGATAGAAGCTTTACTCAAAAATGTATATTGCATTCCAATTGAAATTACAAGCCCTCAGATTAAAAATTCATCGTATAAGGATCTCACTGTCCAGTCCAAAAGCCACAGAAATCAGATTAGCCAAACAGGGTGAGCGTATGAGGCAAGAGGAACACGATGCACTTAATTGTGGTGGAACTGTACACTTTGTTCCAACAATTGATGAGGGTCTTTAGTCATTTTCATTTAAAAACTGCTTATTGTTTTTAATTTAAAATTTTCAACGAGGTTCAGGGCGCCGCTTGATTCGTATTAGCGACAAGCCACAACTATTGCAAAAAATGACTCGCGTGTAGGGCTTCAAAGGATTTTCCACAGCATCAGGTACACAAATGAAAGGCGTTACAAACCATGAATCACGGTGAATTCCTGGAGAGACCAGCCAGGGGTGAACAGGGGACGGTGCGTCAGGCTGCGGATACGCCTGCGGCGAGCGCTGTGCCGCAATAGAACCACTGCTGCCATCGCGTTGTGCAGTGTTAGCCAAGACACCAACACAACCATAAAGTACAGCTGGTGCAAACTGAGAAAAAATACCAAGACAGCCATCGCTGTGGCGGAGCGACAACTGCGTAAACAACCGCAGCCTACAGCGGCGAGAGCGCCGGCTTGGAGGAACGGAAACCGGTACCGGAAGGCGGGCTTTCGGCTCGCCTCGACGCAAAGCGTCGCTGCGATCACCGCTCACCTCAACTCGTCCGTGTGAGTTCATATAAACTCGGGCGCGTCGAGGTAAGCTGAACCCGCCACTCAACTCAGCCCGCCCCCGTCGCGTCCATGTACACGGGCCTCTTGTCGGCGGGTCGACGGAACCCCAGAAAGGAAATTTTCCGCATGAGTCATGTGAGTGGTCACGCGAGCGGCCCGTCGCGGAAGCGGCCGGCGAGGTATGCGTAGGGGGAGACGACATGGCGCCATTGAGTCAGAGCGAGAGGGTTGCAACGCTCTCGCCTGTAGCGGAAAGTTGGAGCGAGCTGCCGAGAGTTGATCGAGAGACGCTCATTCGAGAGCAGCGTGAGGATCTCTCGATTGAAGCGTTAGTGGAAAGCCACAAAAACGCGGCAAAAGTGCTGTCGAAGGAGCACTACGAGAAATCTGTGAAGAAACGCGCTTTTGAAGTAGGAAGTCAGGTAATGCTGCTGCAGCCGTTCAAAAAGAACAAGCTTGAGGTTGATTGGGAAGGGCCTGCCAATGTAATATCGAAGCTTCCCGATACGAATTATGAAGTGAAATTAGGAAGGCGGCAGAAGAAAATTTACAACTTGATGAAACCCAAAGTTCAACATCAAACGGTCGTAAATCAGCTGTTGAATGCTTCAGAGGAAGAGGAAGCAGAAATTTTTAGTTCTTGTGAGGTATTCGAAGGTGGGATTTCGGAGGTGGCTTCGCAACAGTGGTGGCAGCGGTGGGATCGGTCCGTCGTTCGCAACAGTGGTGAGTAGTGTGTCGTGCGCTCGAAGTGACCTGTCGTTTCCACTGAGTTGCCGTGTTTCATTGATGCGTTTCTATGGGGCACTTCGTTGTTCCACGCAGGACCGTCATTGTCGCTTGTAGAAACAAAAGCGTTGCGCTGCGGAGAACGTGGGTGAAGGTCCCATTCCCTGCGTGGATGATTGCGCAATGCTATGGAAAGCGAGAGAGAGAGAAATTACTGCGTCCAGCTCAAACATGCCAATGTTCGCTTGCCCCCCCCCCCCCCTTATACCGAATTTTACAGCGAAAATTCTTATGAGAACACTTCTCGGGTCACGCGCAGTTGTCCGCCGGGGTCCGTAACCACATCGCACACAGTGAGGCTTGAACCGGGGTCCACTCCGTGCCAGCCCAATATTCTACCACTTAGTTACGCCGGTGCTTATAACTTGTCAAACTTGCCTTAGCCAGGCATGACCTAGCACTAACGGCACAATGGGGCTCGAGCCCGGGTTCGCTGGGTGCCAGCCCAGTATTCTACCACCGAGCTACATGTACCGGCTCTTGCGACTTGTTGTCAAACTTGCCTTAGGCAGGTTTTATGGCGGGAAAGCTATCGCGTTAATACGATTTATAAAGCATTTTACAACAGCGAAGGAACAACCAGTCATCGCACAATGCAAATAGCGTAAAGAGTGGGCCGTCCGATGCTCCAAATCATCACAAAAGCTTGTTTTTGTTCCCCTGTTAACTGGCGCATATACTATAATTCCTCATCGTCGTGAGCCAATGCATGGACGATTGGCACAAAATTCCTTGCAAGTGTTTAGCGGACACCACGCTTCTCAGAAGAATGACAAAAAATAGCATAGCAAATTTCGGCCCAGTACCAAAAAGTTTATTATTATTGCCCTAGTGGGTACCAAGCAAGTCTGCTTGTCGTATTACCCAATGAGTGTTTTGAAAAGGCTCTGAAAAGCAGCTCTTCTAGCTTTCGCTGTGACGGTGCTGCGCCTACCACGAAGGCCTGGAGTTTTTTTGGACGGTGGTCAATAAAATTATTATTATTATTATTATTATTATTATTATTATTATTATTATTATTATTATTATTATTATTATTATTATTATTATTATTATTATTATTATTATTATTATTATTATTAGCCGGGATTCAACCATGATATGATCATGCAAAACGCCGTGGGGGTGCACTCAAAAAATTCTGGCCATCTGGGGCCTTTTTTTCGAGGAAGTTAGCATCACGAGGTTATTATTTTGCGCGTGCCATACATTCCACTTCAGTGGTTGCGGAGCTCGGTCGATGACCCGACGGCCATGGGTTCAATCACGGCGGCGGTGGTCGCATTTTGAGGGAGACGAAATGCTGGAGGCCCGCGTATATAATGCGATGACAGCGCACGTTAAACAACAACACTACTCGAAATTTCCGAAACCCACCGGTACGGCGAACCTAATAATCATAACCTGGTTTTGGCACGTAAAATTCTAGATATCCTTAGTATTGCTATCACAACACCGATCTGGACCACGTCAGGAGGCTAAGCGTAAAAGAAGGATAAATTCAATGATAAATGAAATTTTGTATCATTCACTCAAAGTCACATTCAAAGTGGCAACAAGGACAAATGCCTCACTTTTATATGGCTTTTGTGAAACACTTCTAAACATACTAGGCAGACGTGCAGAGGAAGGCGGATGCGTGGAGTGACGTGAACTCTTCGAAGAGGGTGGGTGCATCGCTGCAGCCAACGTTTTGGAAAGTGAACTGGTCTTTAAAGAAAATTGTTTGTGTGTGAGCGCGTGCTCACGTGTGCGTGTGCGTGTAGACCACCATGACTGTGATTCTGAATGAAGCGAATGCTCTGCGCCAGCAAATCACATTAGCTGCTGTACGGAACCCTGCGTCGGAGCCAGTAGCAGGTAAAGTCTGTTCAGCTGGGGCGTGAATGACTCGCTCATCTGATCGATTGAGTCCGCGGGACGACAAAGGCCGCTTGTGCCTTGAACTGAACATAAAATCACACATAATGTTTAAAGAGTTTGGATGCGAGCTCGTTGTTGAGAGCCCATATTGAAGAATAAACAGTCCTATACTTAAAACACGGATGAGCAAAGAACACAGAGACTGGCACACCGCCCGCAAGTTTTCTTGAGCGGGCATTATAGCTTGGTATAATAATTTGCGAAGTTTTACGTTACAAACAACGTTCTCGTTATGAGAGACTGTATCGGAAGTCTCCGGACATTTCGACCACCCGGGGTAACTTAACGTGCACCTAAATCGAAGTAAATGGCCTCAGGCGTATTAGCTCCATTTAAATGGGGCCGTCGTGGCCGGGATTCAATCCCGCTACCTCCGAGTTAGGGCACCGTCACCAGTAAACCGCCGAGGCGGTTACCAATGTATATCTTGTAAAATATAGGAGGCTAAGTTCACTGTCAAGCTATGTGTATACTTGCGAACGCACAATAAAAGCTATGTTGGCTGCCAGCGACCATCCCTTACCATGTTCTCTCATCCGTGTATAAAGTATCGCTAAAGAGGCACACAGGAGAGGTAACCCTTCGGTAATACAGCCAATACCGTTTCTACAATCGGATATTTCACTGCGAGAGAATACCGGGAACAGTTCAGAAGCGCCGCCACGTATAGTTGCATATCACGCGCCTGTGATTCACACTGAAGGCGAGGGTGACGGCAGAAGCGCGAGTCGACGGCAGTGACTCAATGCTGCAGTTGGTCCCGCCAGGGAGGAGTGAAGGCGCCGTTCTGCGGTGGTGACGCTCATCAGCGCGCCGTTAAACAAAGACACCGCGGCGAGGCAGCACCGGCTGACGGCGTCAAATGTGACGCTTTCCGAAAAGGGCTCCTCCCTCCCCCCCTCACGGAGCGAACGTGCTTGTTCTTCTTCTTCGCTCCTGGAGCGTGTAATCGTAGCTGAAGGAATAATTGCGAATTCAGCGATGGGGCAAACAACTCTGCTCCACTCCCCTCCTTCCTCGTTTTGACTCGCGAGCACACACAAACACACACACACGTACGCTCACGCCCTGCCTATTTTGCAGGCCTCTCGGAAGAAGAACGCGTTGCCTGCAGTTGCATGCGCGACGACGACGACGACAGCTGCGGAACCAAGCCAAGCCGAGGCGAGCCTAGATGCCTGCCGTCGCCACTTGCAAGCCTCCCCGCCAATTAGACAGATAATCGTCGAGGAGGGGCACACGCGAGAGTGGAACGACGGAGCTGACGTGCCTGCCTGGTGTGGTGCCTCTTCTTCTTCAATGGCTGATGTCTACTACCTCGTTATGTTACGACTTTGTGTGTGTGTGTGTGAATGCCTCGGTTCTATCTTCACCAAGGGAAGGAAAGAAACTTCGACTTCTTTTTGCCTCGCCTGGTACACACACGCGCGAACGTGATCGTTCAACGTCGCCTTCTTCGCGGTGCGCACGTATACGCAGCAGCTTCTGCGAGAAAATTTGCCCCACCATCCGCGGCTGGGAGCTGCCGACGGTTTCTTGCGTCCGCGTGCAACCTGGCAGCATGCAACGTCGAAAAGGAGAGTAAGGAAAAAAAAACAAGAGCACTGTTTGGTCTTTACCCTCTCACGCTTCTATTAGGCTAGTGTGTAACACGTCAGCAGCACTCGACGGTGCGAAGTGAGGAAGTCTAATATAATATTTGCGGCACAACTCAGACAAGCAAGGAAAAAGGAGGCGACATGACAGTGCGTCGGTCTAGCAATTAGTTTTTTTATTGAAAATCCGCTTTTTATATATACATCCATGGCCACGCGACAATTTTAACACATTGACTAATTCGAGAAAATCTCAATGATTCAAACTCGATTCAATGATTCAATTCAAATTCAATGATTTTGGACTCACGAATGTGAAATCATCAAAGGAAGGACCATATTTATCGAAGGGGAGAATTGTGTAGGCTTACCATGTGTTATAAGAAAAATAAATGCTGTTCTTGAATTCGTGAATGCCCTAAAATTGTCACGTAGCGAATGATGTATATATGAAGGGTGAATTTTCAATAAAAAAGTAGTTGCTATACTGGCACCCTATCCTGTCTCCTCCTGTTTATTTGCTTGTCTGAGTTGCTCCCCAAATAATTTTTTAAGCGATGGATATTTCACTCACCTGAAAACGGCACTCGTGAGAAAGTAGTTTCCTGTTGCCATGCGGGCAAATTTTACAGCCTTTAAAACCAAAAGCGTCAACAAAATGAAAGCACCGAAAGACCTCGCCCACGCTCTTAGAAATAATCTTATGTGTATGTGTATAGGCGAAATGTACCCTTCCCCATTGGAGATTGGTTACCTCAATGTGAAAAATGAGCAAATAAACTGGGTATACGAGTAGGTCAAGCAAGCACTGTTACCTCTATATATTTACACACGCGTGAACAACAACGCACTTGTTATAGGAAGTAAGGTTGACTGTTGATTCGGGGCATCAGGAAGAACTTTGTGGGCTCGATCTTACGCAACATTTTTCACAAGCAAATCGTATGTAAGTCAATACATGTGACAGGCAGAGTTCTGCAAAACTGCCCGCAGAATACGGGTCCGAATCAGCAAGTGTACGCATATTTTCGTAATACAGTGTTTTGAGTTCGTTTTCTGTTAGCAGCGAAGCTGTTCATGGATGAGCCCTTGATGTCCGGTATCTGTAGTGATGCAGGTGGTCAATATAACCAGGCATGTACGACAGTGATTGGGTGAAAGCCACCATACTCACCACTTGTCCACTAAAATGAAGGAATACAGCATAGCGGACTGGTGTATGCCATAGAACAAGTGTAGTCCATTCGAACTCCATCATCGTAATAAAGACATGTGTGTCACAGCGACTGTGCGAGTCCCATTACAGACAAGGTCCAATAGAAAGTAAGAAGGCAACAGTTAGCCCAAGAAATGGCGTTCATGTTACCATAGCCACGTGGGACATTGGAGTTCTATCCCTCAAACCTTATAAAAAAGGGTGTTGATGAGGAGCAGTGATACAACGTGTCGAAGCACCTTAAAGGGAAGAGTTCTTTGTCAACCTGTGTGTAAGAGTGATATGATGAAGATGCAATAAATATATACTACCTCCTCAGAGCTTAGAAAACAGGGCTTAACAGAGAGCTGTAATGTGAGATACCTGAAACACACGCAAAACATAGATATGGCTCATCGAGAAGAGAAAGCAACCAACTTGGCTGCTTCATCGGTGCGCGCGAAGCGGAGCTGGTTGAAAGTTTTCGTTTGTGTGTCACTGGGCTTTTTTGGTTGTCCGTCAGTGAAGGGACCTCGGCTTCGTGACTGAGATGTCGGGAGGCAATTCACAGACACCTACGCACAAATGCAATGGGTCTTCATGTGAAAACACGTCGTGAGACATTGTCCTACTGAATGAAAAAATCGGGGCAGCTCATTGAAGCATCTTTTATAGTGTATGCATTTCTTATTGATAATAGATTAGCTGTATATCGATTAGCTATTACTTGGCTTTGTTCATGTATTTGTATCATGCTAATAACGTATATACAAGCATCTTAGTGTTTATTGGTTATTGGCTGATTATCGATCAGCTATTGAGTGGTTATCGATTGGGCTTCACTAAGGCATCCAGAAAAAGACATCAATAGCTATGCTAGAAGCTGTTTGGTACATTAACGCTTCTAGTTGCGCACATGTTGCCCAGTTTTTGCGAACACCGCATGAAAAGTGCAAACAGCTACGCTGCTAAAACACAAGCGATACTTGTTGAAACGCATAACATTATCGGCTTATTCTATCATCGCATGCCTTGGTTTTTATTGGATGCACTTTGCAAGATCTCAACCCTACAACAATGAGAGCAACGTACAAGCGACATGATGACGGTAAGGGCGTTTACGTCTACACCACCATCTCCTCATCGGCGAACACGTTCGTGCTTCGGTCAGACACCTGTTTCCACCGAAAATGTACATTGAGGGCCATGGCCCAGACGAACCTCGGCTTTGCTTTCGGGATAGAACATTTGTTTATCATACGAATGTTGCTTATGTTGCTCCCATGTACCACAAGAAACACCTACTCCTTATCACGATAAGGGTCATCCTGTAGCCCTATCGTCTGCGTACAGCTAAGTCTCACCCATCTTCATTCTTTTTCGCCTTCTCGCTTCGTAACTCGGTGCAGCACATGAGCATTATGATAAAGATCTACGGTGTCGTTACATTTATTTCATGTTGTAGAAGCGAAGAACTCCGGAGAAACCTTCTTGATTAATAGTGGGTTTAGATAGGTTTTTATTTGTAAGAGCATTAATCAGCGCAAATGCCTGAGCTCTTCAGAGAGGGAAGATCTTGCATGCCTTCATTGGTGCTTGGTGGCTCGTTGTAATTGACGAGGTACAATTCCTGCACTTTGACACCTCGGCATCTGCCTTACGGTGGCATGATTAGCTAATGCTCGCACAGCCTTGTGGGGAGATTCGGAGAGGTTTTCCGGTGCACCGTTTATCTCTTCCGTATGAGCAAGAAACCAGGTTATCGCGTTGGATATGATGCCCTTCTCTTTGAAAACCACCACGGCCTGTCTGCAGATGATTCTTTTGGTAAATCCTCGGATGGCTACCTAAGAATTGTGTTGGATCCTGGTAACTAAAAGATCCAATACTGTGGATACTGGTCCTGCTATTTTTGGTTGTAGGGTGTACACGTCAAAGCTGAGTTGACGATTTCATCTTTGGCATTCCAAAGTGCTGCTTTGAAGGCTGGTATATTGGACATGAACGCCGCATCGGCAAACGAGCGTTTTTCCTCCTGATATTCCGCTTGCTCCAACAAGGTTTTGGCTCTGGCTTGTGTGCCGATACTATAAATAGGGTGAACATTCCTCAGAAAAGACATGACTGTCATATTCCTCCACAGATTTTTGGGGATTACCCTATTACTATTACCTTTTGCTGTAATTCGTATACTAATCCGTATGAGGATATACTTCCTTGATCACATGGGTCTTGACTTACTAGGCTCTTTCCTGTGCCTCACCCCACCGTGGTGATCTAGTGGCTAAGGTACTGGGCTTCTGATCCGCAGGTCGTGGGATCAAATCCCGGCTGCGGCGGCTGCATTTCCGATGGAATTGTGGAATTGCTGTAGGCCCGTGTGCTCAGATTTGGGTGCACGTTAAAGAACCTCAGGTGTCGAACCTCATGCACATATTATTATCCTTGCATCAGTTTTGCAGTTTTCGAAGCCGTTGGTTGCCGAAAATCAGCCTTGATTGTGTTTTTTTTAACAATCAGTTCAGCGTATCTCTTTCGAATCTTCTCCACTCTAGCATGGCTGTATTGACATAGCACAAAAACGTGAACAAGTCTGACAACGTTGTCTTCCCCAATCCCTTGTGGGCCGTTGTTACTCTTTTGGTGAGCCTGACTGTGTTGTCGAATTTCTTATAGATACGCAGAATTATTTGGTTCTTCAAGCCATTGGCTTATGTCACCGAGCTGCAGGACCAAAATAAAGCCCACCTTTAGTATGATTGACGCTTCCGCTTCTGTTATAGAGCGTTATATCGTTATCCCCTGGAGGAATCAACACCCTGAGTTTGCGGCTTCTTCGCTTAGGTCTGTGCGGTAGAAGTTTTGATTTCTTGGGCAATCTTCAGATTCCCATTTTGATGAGGTAGCTTCAGTAACGTTTAAGGCGTCGTGTACTCTTTATTTCTGTATCTGTCACTGTACTACACAATGTCGGGACGTCGTCCATGTGAACAATGTCTTCGAGGCTTCTGGTGAGACGTATCATGAACACATTGAAAAGAGTGGGCGAGATGACCACCCCTAGGGTTGTGCCTCCGTTGTCTAGCTTCATTGTATGTGATGTTAGATACACAGTCTTGAGTGTGGCTATCTTTTATGAAAAGGGTTACAATGTACTGATGAAAAGGACTACCCAAACCAAGGTTGAAAAGGGTGCTGAGCGTAAACGTTCGATGGATACTGCAATTTTTCCAGCAAATAGTGTCCAGCTCTACAAATTATCCAGTTTAAAAATTAGTATAGTGCTAATTAGCTACCCAGCCGCATGAAGTTTTCTTTCAAATTAGCAAATCTAATCAGAAACAAACAAATACTACGAAATATTCCCTTCCTGCATTTCTGTACGCCGATAAATTTGCTGCGCAATAAAGTTGGCTCGTGTCATAGTTGCTGGTTTCACGGACTACTTCCTAACGGAGAGGCATTGTGCCAATTCCATGTGGATACGGTTGCAGAACTGTGCCTTCTAATTGCGGCAGGTAAGAGCTGACACGTACAAGGTGTGTGGACCCAGACACGCTACGCTCACTGGGATGAAGAGGAAGAAATTCAAGAGCGTCAAAGAATGTGTGTCAAAGGTTACGCTGATTTTACACCATAAAATAAATCTTTCTTTGAAAGGACAGTGCTGTCGCGCAAGGACCATTCATATTCTGAGCAGTATTAGGGGAAAGCGAGAACACAGGACTTTTTTTTTCAACAGTCACTACTAAACACTCTCAGATTTTGATGAAGTTCAACTTATTGCCCAGTTGCAGCTAAGTATAACCCAACAAACTAACTAAGCGCAACGATGGGGAGCAGTATATATAGCACGCTGCGGGACCGTTTGGTGGCGCCACTATACAGCTGCTTAGTTCTTTCCCAGCTGTCGAGAAACAACTACTAGACGTGTTCATTTATACGAAGTCCGACGTTTATAGCCTTGCGTTTTTTCGCTGTCATTACGCATGCAAAGTTGCAGCATATAATCACTCCTCCACAATGGCCTTGCGGCACCGCGCCTAAGACGCCTAGTGCGAGCGCTGTTATGCAGGTCGGTTAATGTGTGCCAACGGCAATTAGCCTAACCACGCCGCATCAATCTTTCTTTTGCTACGCACACACACACACACACACACACACACACACACACACACACACACACACACACACTATACACACACGTACGTTCAGGTCAGCCTCGCGTATACTTCTCAATTACAATACACAGGAAGTCAGTCCCTGTGGCACCATCGAGGAATCACGCAACATAGGCAACTCTCACGCCCAATGCCAGCCAGGCCATTCTTTATTCAGTGGACCTACGATCGTTTTCCACGCTCGCCAAGCTGAGACGACGAAAGCAACGACGCGCCCGAGGCGCAAGTTTCGCACTTGGGGCGCCAGGCGCCGCTGCCGCTCTGACACCTGTGGCGACAAGATTCGCCCCGTTCGAGGAACTCAGCATAACAGAGAAGAGTACGGCCAAACTTCTATACGCGAAAACGAGGCGCCGCAGAAAAACGCGTCACTGGGAAGAGAGAAAGACGGAGTGCCATCTGGCGTAGCGGCGAGTCGTTAGGGGCAGGCGCCCATTTTGTTGCCTCGGAGCTGGGCCCCCTCCATCAAGCATACCTGCGGGGCGGGCTGGCTCTGATGAAATTTCGGTCTGCCCCGAGAGGTCTTTTTGTTCGCCCCTAATGGTAGAGGCGGGCGTGTGTTTGCTCAAGGGAAGAAACCTCCGTGTGTGTGCGTACGAAGTTTCGTGCGGGTGTACGCCCTGCGCGAGTACGAACGCGCTGACATGGCATCGCCTTCCCTCCCTGTGGTGGCCTCTGCTTAGCCGCTCCCGCGAGGCTGTCTGTCTTCTTAACCAGGTGTGCCGTCATTTCCGCAGTGAGACAGGCGCCCGATCGGCGCCGCCTGCGGCATGCATACGCGCGGACGCGCATGTAAACAGGAAGTACGTGTAGAGATGAAGAAAGAGGTGTTTTGTTTCCTTGACAAGAACAAGGAGAGGAAAGGCCTGTTCGGTGTAGAGGGCATGGATTTCACGGGAGTCGCTTTGACGGACTTCATTTCTGTTCTTTTAATTCATATTCTCCTTCTGAGCCGTAGCTACAATATTATCATTTTCTGTTTCTCGCGTGAGGAGTAGGTTAGTGAATTCGTCAAAAGTAAGCTGCAGCAATTAAGAAACGAAAAAAAAAAACGCAATGAAAAACCGCAAAAGAAAAGAAGGCTCAGGAACCAAACCTGATGACTACGGCATAGCATGCTGTAATTTTAGTAGTATCAGAACCAGTTGTATCGGCAAAGCGCTTCGTTTCAAATGTGAAGCCTAATTTTGTTGGCTCGCAAGGGGATGACAAAACGTGCACGTGTCCCATATTAAGAACGTGGGACAAAAAAAAGTTTGCATTTGTTTGCATACGCATACGTGGGCAACACCCTACACACTTTAACCCGGTTTGCGTGAACATCCCTAGTGCATAGAAAACGCCGCATGGTTTTCAATAATGACGCTGCAGTGTCGTTTCCGTGGGTCGGCAAACTCACTCGTGAGTCATCTCACCCCTACCCCCTCAGACTCGGATTCAGCCATGAGTCCGAGTCTGAGTGAACCCAGGTGAGTAGTATTATGAACGAGTGCGAATCCGAGCGAGTCCGGTTCAAGAAAACTTTGGTGAGATCGAGTACGAGGGAGCCCAAAGCGCAAGACATACTTCTTGACTGATTCTAAGCGAGTTCCACTTTTTTGTCGACCTATAGTCATAGCTACTCATATTCGGCATTTCTGCCAACCTTATAGGTGGATTCACGTTTACACTCACGTCGACTCACGCGTATTCTAAAGCAGTGTCGTTCATATAACAATGCAACATTTGTAGATCAGAGACTTGAATTACACGGGGGTGCCTTGACATACCTTTTGCCAAGTCTTCCAAGGAAGTTCTTGATAGATATAGCTTATTTTTTATGTTGTGATCTTTAAGAAGAATAAATGCCCTTACTGGTTTCCGACTACCCATAACTCGTATTCGAAGGTACTGTAGGTCACATCAAAGGGCGCTAATTTGAGCACCAATTACGCGAGATATTGGATTGAAAGAGCAGCGCCACTATTTTTGGAAAGGCTGTTTCTAGGCTAACAAACTCAAGAGCAGACTCACTTAGACTTAGATCAAGCCGTGAGCCGGAGTCTGAGCGAATTTGGGTGAGTCTGATTGAAGATAATTTTCGTAAGTACGAATCCGCATGAGTCCAGCTACGGAAAGTTTTCGTAAGGCGGAGTCTGAGCGAGCCTTAGGCGCAAAATGTATTCCATGGTTGAATTTAAGTGAGCTCCACAGCTTTTCGCCGACCTATGGCTGTTTCCGCCTCATGAGTGCAATTTGGTTCCTATACAAGAGTGTACGGGACTATTTGAAAACAGCCAGGCCTGCGAGGAACGCGCAGCACAATCACAGCGAAAGCTGAGAGCGCGGCCTTTCAAGAACTTCTTTAAAGATTCTTTGGGTGACTGCTACAAGAACACTTTCAGGGTACCCACTACACCATAAATAATTAAGTTTTGTGTAGTACAGGCAGCATTCACCGAGCCATTTTCGTCACTCTTTGGAGAAGCGTGGTACCCACTACACACGTGCAATTAATTTTGTACAATCTTTTATGCGTTGGCTGACAACGATGAAGAATTATGGCTCAGGCTTTTGTAATGGGTTGGAGCATTTGACGACCCACTCGTTACCCAATTCACGTTGTATGACTCCTCGTTTTTGCTTTGCTGTTAGGAAACGCTGTATTACTTATATTAACGAGATTACTTTCCTAAAGGAAACCTGCCTAGGGTCGATTTTAAATGTGATTTTAAGCACCGGCTTGGCTCAGTAGTAGAATAATAGGCTGGCTCGCAGGAGACCTGGCTTCGAATCTAATTGTATCATTGGTGTTTTTGTTTCCTTAATTCTTTTTGCTTATTCCGTGTGATGGTCATGGACACCGGCGGGGGCGGCGGTGGGCAACCTTGGCGTACGCGACCCTTGTGGTGATCTCAGAACAGCTTTCGCTGTGAAAAAATGAAAATAAACTATTCAGCATTCTAAGTGGTAGATGACATGCCCAGGATGACATGTCCACCAGCACATATACATGCCTTGTGGTACAGTGAGAGTGAGATTGTATACGGACATAATACTGATAAGTACACGTGGTTCCCAAAGAGTACGAGCTTCATCAAAACATCAAGAAAGTATTTAGATAAAATACCAACCATATTCTTAATGTTCGCGTGTACAAAGCAGGATTTTGCACCCTACTAATCACTTTTATTTTTTCCTTTTGAAACGTATGATGTGGAAGATAGCCAGCATATCTGGACTGACCAGCACTGAGAGCGCCTCTTTTAGTATGAATTCATTGGGTGATTTATTCAAGTATAGTGAGTATACGGAAATTCTCAGGCTTCAGGCTGAACACCGCAATATAACAGTGTGGTTGCTACAGTACGAACGGTTCAGGCTGCGCGTAGGTCCGGGCAACTAAATACCAGCGTTGCATCTTCTAAGCATAAATCGTCTGCGCGATCCATGACGATTGGGAGAAAAATAACCAGCACTATGATAATTTGATTAACGTTATTCAATTTGGATTCACATCGTACCCTCAGCTTGTCAGAGGACCACTTAGCGGAATATTAGCCCAAGTAATGCTGGCGCACATGCATTTCGACTCTAAATGAACCCTTGAAACCCACACAAAAGAAGCGTCTGCTCTAATGCAATCAGAGTTTATGTCGGCCCTTTGGAGTGATTACTCGCCAAGTAACAGAAACCCGCCAACCACCCACCTAACCACCGTAACCATCCGAAAGACGCCACCTAGAACATGCGTCCCAACTCTCCTGTGGAAGACGGTAATTTGCGGTTATTATAAGAGCCACTTACAGTGGTACTTTTATACATCCACGTTATCAGTAGTGAAGAATACCTTTTCTTTCCTTTGACATTTTTTTTACTTGTACCGGTGACGTCATGGCGTTACTGCTCCAATTCCGAAGCAATGACCACATGCACCGAGCATCATCGTAACCATGCACCCCTGCGTTTATATGTGCTGTAAACCACGTGTCAGAATATAAACCCTAATGTCCCTTTACGGCGCCTGCTCTTTTCGACTGCAGGTAAACGTTTATCGGGGTGGCGGTGGCCTGCAAATGATAGCTCGTTCCTTCTTTCCCACTAGATTATTGAAGCTTGCTTCTATTTGCTACGAGGCCGACACCATAAGAGCGGTATTCACTGCGCATTCTGGTTAAGACTAACGATTGCACTATAACGTCAAAGGTGGTATCAGTTCGCATAATTTTCCCGAACAAAGAAATACAAAGAACAGAGGACGCTGCATTGGTCGGGTGAACGGGCGAGTCGTATAGAGGCGTTCTCCGTGGCGCTCGCGCGTACACACACACGCTCGTCGAGCCGCAGATATCGGAGGAGGTGAAGGCAGCCACCGGCAGCTGTCATTACGCACACGTTGATGATAGGTGTGCATATAGCGGCCTGCCGTAATACACGCAGGGCGCCACCGTTTCGTCCATCGGTCCCGTTTTGGTCTATATATTCCGCAACAAAACGCACGTGCGCGTAAGTATATACGATTATAGCAAGAAAGTGCCCCCCCCCCCCCCACGTTTCCCAGCTCCTCCCCACCTTTCTTGTAAAGCGCCAGCACCGTTCATTATTGTTTATTGTACTATTTTCGGCGTCTGCCGTGTATGCTGCACGATGTGTAGACGTGTACTTCGAGCGTGTTCATGCACGCGCACCGGGCATGGGACGCCATATCCCTTACGATTTACGGGGTGGGGCTTCCGGGAGACGTCTAGCCTGTGGTTACACCGCCAGCCGGAGAAGCTGCCGGGAAAAGGCACGACTGCGCATCGCAAGGCGAGGCCTGTCCGAGATCGCGCGTGACACGCTACTTCGTCTGCCACTTCGACCACTCTTTTGCGCACTCGCAAAAAAAGAAATGTTAATAAAGGGCGAAGTAGAAGGCGTTTTGCATCACGGATCGCTTCTAATCATTGCACCACCTCCACACTTCGTGTTTCGCGCATCGTCAGCAGCAGCTGTCTGCAGCGACACGCCACACCTCGCCACTGCAGAAGCACAAGGGCTATACTGTCCGGTACGGGCAGCTGGGAAAAAGTACAGGCTAGGTGCGGTTCCTAATTGCGTTTTGCAGAGGTTATACGGTCATGCCTGCCGTATACACTTCGCGTACGAGCGCTTCGGAAAATGCGCTCCCGTGACTTTTCGCTCGACCCTTGTCTATGTCTGCCCCCCTCATCCCGCACTTTGTCTGTGGACATACCAATACCGTCGAACATGTTCGTGTTTCTGAAAGGACTACGGACATCTGCTCAATATGGATGGAAATAGAAAGAAGCCCTGCAACTCACGGAATGTTCACAACTGCAGATGACGCGTGGTCCGAGATGTTTGGGCATGCGTGCCTTCGAATGTGCGTGATGCGCCAAGTGGGAATTGCTAGTGTTGTGGACAAAATTATATGCATCGGCGTGGTATACGAAAACGTTGCCTCACAGCGTGTGCTCGTGGCCTGCCGCGAATCGATGAGAATTGTGCGTGATGGCGATCACGAATCTGTGGTTATGTGCGCCCTTTAACATAGAAGAAATTGACAAGACTGAGACAATGGTGACGTATAGCAATGGGGTTCATTAAACTTGAAGATATAGAAAAAGAAACAAATGCTAGGATGACTTGGTCTTGATGATTAGTCTGAGAGAGAGAAAGGAGCAGACGTTCATTTCCCGAAACACCATTCTCAGTGGACATCGCCCTGTTGTACAGGCGAGGAAATGTCAGGCTTTGACATGCCCTCTTGCTCCGAACGACAAGTTGTCACTGGTCTTCCAGATACTCGATGGTGATGATGTTTGTCGTGATTCATTCACAACCGTCTCCGGCTGCATATACTGCGGTTTGCATGAAACTGGCATTGAAGGAGCAAGTGTTCGAGGTCTCCCGGTACATTACAGAGCGGGCACGTGTAGCTGTGCTACGTCAGGTAGATGCGGTGCGCTCATAGTAACATTAAGGTAAAATGCGTGCAAGTGTTACCTTGAATGTGTCTGAAGACCATGCTCTCTTCTTCAGTAAGTCGTGGGTAACGTGTATCATTTATCTCAACGATAACGTTCCCTCTCTAACAAGTATAAGTCCCCCCCTCCCCCCCCCAAAAAAAGAAAGAATACATTATAGCTTTGTTATATAAATGTGGAATCTATCGACTAACTCCCGCTAAGGTTTTTTTTTTTTTTTTAGAAAACCCACATATGAAGCTATGACGATTCAAGTAATTTATTATTGCTCACTGACCACTCGAGGACTGAATATTTTACTCGGAGCAGAGGTCATTATTTACAGTAAGTAAATAATTTACACACTTCTAAGGCGTTGCTTTGTACGAAAATCCTTAATTAAAAATTTTACAAGTTCCCTGTGCAATATGCCCCTTTTTTCGTAGATCTCGCGAAAAAAAAAAAGAGTGGCTACGACATGGTTAAAAGAACTTGCACGCAGCAAAATTAGTGCTTTTAAACATGAGGCCAACGAATGTTCGATGCTGGTATGACAATTTACAGAGTTTTTTGGTAGTGGTGGCAGCAATTTCAATGGAGATGACAATTTTAGCGGTGTTGATTGGCATAATGGCAATTATCTGCGCTTATGCTATTTGTTCAGTGAGTAGGATGGACGAAGGATTGGACAGAATTAGGTACACTGCCACTAACTCAGGCTGAGCGCAGGAATATTGCATGAAGAAAAAGAAAATGAAGGAAAGCTTTTTCGGTCAACTCAGCTGCGAATGAAAAAAAATGGGGGGGGGGGGGGGTGAACTCCCGTAACACTCGATTTTTGATCATAATCTGTGCTACGTGGGTTCATTCTTGAGCATTCACTAATAATATGGCAAAATTTTAGCGCATTCTGTCGAACATTTAATGGATTATTGTACATTTTTACGAACATGCGAGCCCCCCGAGTGTCGCGCGACACTAGCGCACACTCGAGTGGTGACGTAACAAGCATCTGGCTGTGCGAGCGGCTGCATTCCGGCGAACAAAATTGTTCCGTCGCCAGCTGCACGTGAAATCGAGACATACGAGCTTTCTTCTGCTTAGCCGTTCACTTGAACGATTTAAAGCGTCCGAAACTGTGAAGACGGCGGCACCGCTCCTTGTTGCATGTGACGTCACAGGCGCCATGACGAAACGGCGGTCGCGTGTGGGAGGCGGCATTTACAGCCGTCGACGCCTTGGACCCATTTTACGCTGACACTCTTACGACCCACTTTTCTCATCTGCATAGGCATAACAAAACGTCTACTTTCAGTTTTCCAAATTTTCAGGTTAATAAAGTTCGGCCGTCTGGTGTTCGTCAACATGCGCTCACATCGCACAGCTCTCGCATTTGACCTCCATCAAAAATGCAACCATCGCAGCGGGGTCAAACCTGCGACCTTCGAGTCATCAGCCAAGCCCCGCATGTAACCACTGATCCTCCGTGGCGGACCTAAGGGTGATTTAGGTACAGTGTGCGGTATACACGCGAAAGCTAGAATAACCTCTCGATGCGAACTTGTTGGAAAAGGTGCCGACACAGTCAGTCTCAGTTTTATTGTGAGGACAAGCTGGCACAAGAACCTGGAATTTCCGCATGGTATGACGATGAGTGCAAGATGCGCATAGATTTTTCGCTAAATGCAAGAACCATGACCCGTGTGAGCTGCACCCACACTTTTCTTGGCACCATTATGGCGGTCAGCGTCCGTTCGGCTTGGCTGCGTCTTCGACAAACATGCGTAAAACATTCTTATGTTCGACGCGCTAGTTCACTGTGCCTTCAACTTTATCGTCACTCACAGCGAGTATAAGGAGGTGTCCCCGAGAAATCATAGACAATTGGAGTTCGCACAGTGTTTTGATATTATCTACTTCCTGTGTCGTCGGTAAGTGAAGAAGCTTCAAGTCCAACTGAAGCTGGGCAAAAATTGATTACCCATCATTTTATGTCTCTGCCAACGTGATCAGCAGAGGCACATTACTTCCAAAAGGCCATGACCTTCTGAAACAAATGACCTCCAGGAGATCTATTGCCTGTTTCGTTTGTTCCAAGAGTGAACATCGTACATATTCGAATGTTAACTTTACGAACAAATATTCCTCCAGCGTTCGCGACAGTGTCGATCTTGTGCATTCTCGTTACGTTGATTTTTGACCAAGCAGGGTGGTACTAAACGACGGACGACAACAGTTCACAGGACAAGCTCTTTTCTCGTCCTTCGTTTGGTAATGGGCCGAGCTTCGACCAACCCATCCACCCAGCCATACTGCTCCGTTAGCTTACACAACGGTACGACAAACAACTCCACAAAACATATCTGCCTCACCATGTCCACACGCCCAGTACAGGAGGGTATACACTTTAGTGTTACCAGTTAAAACGTATGTACCGCACATGCGGTTGGGACACTTCTCTAACGTTAACATTTCTCGCCCACGCTTGCAGCCCTACAGTCAACCTGAACAAGAAGACCACCGTGAAGTGGTCGGAGTGTTCAGAGAAACTGCCGCAAGCGTACACCACGTCCGCGGCGTGGACTGTGGAAATTGGCGTCAACCTTGTTAACCTTTACGATGTTACACGAATGCTTTCCAGCCGCGTAAGTATATATGGTTGCGGAAGTCTACTTCCGGTTTGGCGGCGCCTCTTCCGCGCCTCGTGGTTTCTGTCACAACGCCGGGGGCGTACGATCTGTCACCCTTCCGAAGGCCGTGCGCTTCGCAACTGGAGCCGTCGTAAATGACCCCGACCTAAGCTCTTCCGCGGTCTTGGAGCAGAGTCAATTAGCGAGGGGTCCAAAAGGGCACCGCGTGTGTTTAAAGGAGAGCGCCACTCCGCGACTATACCTGGAACCAAGCTGGGTTCATCCATCTGGGAGAAGTTTCACGCTTGTCAAACGTGCAATAATAAGCGTTTTGAACTGCCGGCGATTAGGGAGCGAACATGTATTGCGGAACTTGACAAGCAGGAAACGATCTACTACAACGAAAGTGTCCATGCGGCTTGTCACTGATAACATGGCTGAATTAGATAATAATAAGGATGATTGTCGAGGATTTGCATCCTGAAACCACAGTATATGTGAGACGCTGAAGTGGAAGGCTTCCGAAATTCAGATCACCTGGGGTTCTCTAAAGTCCGCCTAAATATAAGCACACGGGTTAGAGTAGACGCCACGCCAGTAAATAATGCTCACGGCGGATTTTAGAATATCAATGTGCAGGCACTAAGACTAGACATTGAATTATAGTTTTCCAGCAACTGTATTAAAGCAACGGACGACTCTCCTCGGCGAAGTACGGCTCTCATAATGATATGGTGGTTTTGGGACGTTAAACCCCACATATCAATCGTCGAAGCCCTGGTTACTCCATAAGCGGAGGGTTCTCGTTGCTACTTGGTTGCCGCCGGAGAGATGGCTCGAACACTCCGCAGATCCACAGACATTCTCATAACTTGATTTATTTGACTTAAGTTTTCTTATTGATACGTTCTACACACTTGCGTGCTCACAGATCTTAGCAGCTCTAGCTGAAACCTGCTCTCCTGGTGTCTCCAGCGGGATCCTCTTCGGGCTCTTCCGGAAGCTTCCGGACACCACGCGAGTGACCAAACAAAAAGGAACAATCAGAAGTCTCGGTTAAACAAGCCCAATCGGGTGACACGGATTCAAACAAGGACACCACATAATCACGGGTGGTTTTCACCAAGTTCGAACTCGATGAGAACCGTTCGGCCAAAAAAAAAAAAGTAACAATCTGAACTAAAGTAAAAACACACAGAAAGCTACCGCGACATCCATTGTATCTCCACTATTCAGTTTACTCCATATACCCTATGGCTTAGCGGATTCAGAGTTTTTTGTGTCCTTGAAAATGAGAAAAAGCATCTCATTGAAAGAAGTACAACACAACACTGCCAGAAAACAAAGCCGACGAAGACATCAAAGACACCGCCAAGAACCCTGCTGTTGGTGAGACCCACTACAGCGGCTGTTTTTTTTTTTTTCGTTTAGGCGACAACGTTTACTCCTTAATTGTGTTCATCTGGTGTTCGTCCCTTCAAGCCTTAATAGACCCAGGAATTTAAATCTGATACAGTCTGTGGGATCTGCCAGAATATTTCAGACTCATCATCAAGCCTCCGAAGACTGATGGTATACTCCACCTGTATACATATAGTGGTTTTGGGACGTTAAACTCCACATATCAATCAATCAATCCACCTGTATACAACCTTGATAACCGATCTCGTTTTTCTTCACCGACAACATTATTCGGTGAAGAGACCCATTCACAGGACTTCAGCTGTGCGGAACGGTCTTGAAGAGCTTCAAGCAAGGTTCTGCATATCTCTCTATCTCTACCTTGAAGCGTCAGAAACACTCGAGCACAACCACTTTTGCACTGAGACACGGCCAGATTGGCCTTCGGCGAGTGCTGAAAGCATCTCGTGTAGAAGGACTCGGGAGCTTGGAGGTAGGTGTGGTTTGAAGTTGGGATGGACTGAAAATTTCTCTTGGAAAAAGGCAACTGGGCGGGATGCCAAGTGGTGATCGACAAGTGATGTCAAGAAACCTTCAACCACAAGTGTGGAGGAGGACATGTTCACTCCGTTACACTGTGACCTGTCTTGCTGACTTAGCACAACGTAGTGCCGACCGGCCGGCAAACCAAGCTCTTAAACGCTCGCGTGGTGGCGCCACTGTCTACGGGACCGAAAAGAGAGACCACCCGGATAGTCGGATGTAGCGCGCAAGGCGGCCGTTACGGAATTCGCGCACCATTGCCCACTTCCATCGAAGAAGGACGCCGTGTGCCGCCCCACACGTACACTGCGCATGCGCTCACTACAGAGGCACTAATGCTCCGTGACTCTTTGGTGGGCCGTAACTCGCGCACGGCTGTCGAGCGATTTACCCACCCTCTCCCATGCCTCTCACTGGGCGGGCAGCGGGAGCACGGAGCAAGACAGAGATGTTTATTACCCCGGCTTGCGGCGCGGGAATCGAGAGCGCCTTGTGAGTGGTAATACGTGCACACACTCGCTCATACATCCTGATACGTGTACTTACAACAATACTTTTCAGTGTTTCTTGTTTTTTTTATTTATTGCCTTCCTTTCAAGTAAACAAAAATGTATTGCGAAAGGCAGAAAGATTGACTGCCTTTCGTGTGTCCTGTTCACTCGACGGGGAGCTCGACATGCTCGCTGCTGGTAGGAAGGGCACATGCAGAGGAATTCAAGTTGTTTAGTGTGCGCAGTTTTTGTAGCTTGAGATCAGAACAGTGGACAGACAAAGACGGCCTCTGGATTCGATGTTTGAATTAGAGGACTTACCTCAGTCCGGGCCTGGAAACATTGGCTCGCTCCAGGGGCATACCTGTGCACTTATATTTACGTGCATGTTGAGGAGCCCCGGATGTTCTAAATTGATCCGAAATGTCACGTTACGGCGTGTACCGTAACTATATCACAGTTAAGTAAGCTATAAATCTAAAATATATTACAGATAATACAACATGCCACGTAAGGCGATCTTATTTTCGATTCCACCAGCACAACAACATTAACACCACCGTGGCGCCGCAGGCCCTTCACTATTCGCAATGCCCACGGGCTATAGGTGGCGCGCCGTGCAGTCGAAAATGGCTGCGGGAGGAGGATAAACCCGTGAACTCGCATAGGAAAAGATTCGACGCGCAGACGTACGCCCCGTGCCATTTTCCCCGAAAGAACTCTTGATCGTCAAATGAATGTATATCGTACCAAAGTACTTTCCCAAACGATAGGAACTGCCGAATGTCCAATACGTCATTTTTTTACAGCACTAGTGAAGGGTGGTGGTGTCAGCTGATTGGCCGTGCATAATGATGTCTTGCGTAATCTTGTGCGTGCTACAGAAAACTGCGCGAACTAAAATTTACGTATGAAATGAGCGGCACTCCGAGCTAACTGGTACCGAGCCTACTTGACGGATTCACCAAAGTAGTAGGCCGCTAGCGAGTATAGCGAGCCTTCGCGACTGTACGGGACCGAATGTTCAACGTGACGATGGTTTGCAAACATATTACCAGAGATATTACGCCATCGTCATTACTTGCTCTGTCAGTTTATTTATTACGTTAAGTTTTATTGGCGCAAGGGCATCTAAGGCCAAAGAGCGCCAGTACAAGTGTTGTTTCATTTCGGTTATTAGTTTAAAAATTAAAACAAATGATGTGTAGCAAATATCAACGAACACAGTGCATTTAAAGAATGCCACTTTGTCGAAAAAAACTTCATTTCGTTGGCTGAAGTCTGTGATGATAAATTAGTCTGCAAGGCCCAAGACCCTCGCAGCTGAAGTCCTTGCCTGAGCAAGAACTGCGAAGGCTCAGACATACTTTTTATGCACCAGGCGGTACCTCACACTTGAGGCGCAGCCTGGTGGCTAGGATGGAATGATATCATTGTTAAAAGTTTGACTTTTCCAAGATAATGAAGAAGTCTCTTAAGGTCAACCACTGCATCAAGTGATAAAAACAGCGCTGGATGAAGTAGGATATGATATCGATAGAGCTCCCTGAAATGGGTCAGTCGTGCTTGGTGAAGCACAGGACATTGTATGAGGACATGCACAACAGTTAGACGGTTAGACTCTCTCCACAGTGTATACATGTAGGTGGATCAGTGCCTGTCAAAAGGTGTTTATGTGTGGCTTTTGTGTGGCCTATTCTGAGCCGTGTTAGAGTGACTTCGGCGAACCTGTTGAGTTTTTGTGGGATAACTTTTCTCAGCTGGGGTTTTACAAGGTGGAGTTTGTTGTCGACTTCTCTGTCCAATTCAGCTTGCCAGTGTTTGCGTAGACCTCTACGTACAACAGCTTTTAGATCCACACCCGCAACAGAGGTTATATCTATGGTTTGCCGACCAGCGGCTTCTCATGCATTCTTGTCCACTATTTCATTGCCCGCAATTCAAGAATGACCTGGAACCCAGCAAATAACAATAGAAAGTTTTAGGTTGTAGGCTGCATAGATTTCGTTAAGGAGCTTGTTGAAAGTAGGGTTCTTGCTGTACTTGCCACAAGACAGGGCCCTGACAACACTTAAAGAATCTGTGTACACTATAGACTTCTGTATTTTGTGTTGTTTAATGTGTTGTATAATAAGCAGGATACCATAGGCTTCCGTTGTGAAAATGCTGGTATGTGTATGCATGGTTCTGGTGTCCGAGAACTTTTGTCCATAGGCTGCACAAGATACAGATGTTTAAGACTTTGAGCCATCAGAGAAGAACGCGGTTGAACGATATTTGTGTTCAAGGGCCAAGAAATGTTGCTCAATGAGTGCACTTGGACAATTTTTCTTTATGATGTCTTTGAAAGACCAGTCACAAGTGACTGGACATTGCTGCCAGGGAGGGATGTGTTCGACATGGTCACTTTCCTCTAAGTCATTGAAAAAAATTGCAAGTTTTTCTACTGCAGGTCTTATTGCCAATGGAAACGGTGGAGCGATAGAAGGGCGGTTTAGACATAACAGGGTAGTAGACACATCGTTCATAAGTGTTTTGCATGGGTGCTGCTTCAGAGACATGATCTTAACTGCATAGTTGACTCCTAGATACGTGCGCTGATAGTCTAGTGGCCACTGATCTGACTCTGCATAAAGGCTGTGAATATAGGGCTAGTACGGAAGTCACCAAGTGCCAGCCGGATAGCTAAGTGGTATACAGGGTGCAACATTTTCAGTGCTGTCCTTGAAGCTGACTGATATACTATGCATCCATAGTCTATGCGTGACTGAACCAGGCTTCGAAACAGAGATATGAGACAGTGCCTGTCTGTCCCCCACGACTGATGCGATAAAATCTTTAAAAGGTACACGGTCTTCAGACATTTTAACTTCAGCTGTTTTATGTGCTGGATGAAGGTGAGTTTGGAATCAAAAATTACACCGAGGAATTTTTGTTCTTTCGCGATGACTATGCTTTGTCCATTCATTAGCATGCAGGGGTCAGGATGCACATCTCGTCGTCTCGAGAAAGGCACACTAGTAGTCTTGTCAGTGTTAAACTTAAAACCATTCTCGTCAGCCCATTTTGCAAGTCGGTTAACACCTAACTGTATCTGGCGTTCGCATACAGTCAAGTTACACGATTTGAAACTAATTTGAATGTCGTCCACGTATACAGAGTACGATATCGCAGGTGCAATAACAGAGCGAAGAGAGTTCATTTTAACTATAAATAGTGTGCAGCTTAATACTCCTCCCTGCGGCACTCCATTTTCTTGAAGAAATGTGCGCGATAACACAGTACCTATTCTTACACGGAACTTCCTTTCAGACAGGTAATCTTTTAAGATGGTAATCAACCTGCCACATATTCCGAAAGACAGTAGATCTTGCAGGATTCCGTATCGCCAGGCAGTATCATATGCCTTCTCAAGATCAAAGAAAACAGACAGACAGTATTGATTGTGTACAAACGCGTCACGCATATACGACTCGAGGAGGACAAGATTGTCGGTTGTGGATCTAGCTGTACGGAAACCAGACTGGCACGGGTACAATATGCCGTTGTATTCCAAGGAATAGACCAAGCGGCAGTTAATAATTTTTTCAAACACTTTGAGTAGGCAGCTTGTGAGGGCGATAGGCCTGTAACTATTTACCGAAGGGGGATCTTTGCTCTGTTTAAGGATTGGTAGTACTATTGCCTCTTTCCAAGCAGATGGTATTTTGCCGGTATTGAAAATCTTTTTGTAAAGTGCTACAAGGCAGTTCAGGGTTTCATCAGGGAGATTTCTGATCATTTCATAAGTAATTGTATTAGAACCAGGAGCAGAACTTCCACAGGAGCCAAGGGCAAGCTTCAGTTCATATAGTGTTAGTGGTTTATTGTATCCGTCTGATACAGGCTTGTTCCGGCACAGAGGTACACTTTCAGCTATGCTTTTGTGGCGTAAGAACTTAGTGGTATAGTTTTCTGAGCTTGACATTTTCTCGAAGTGTTCGCCAAGAGCGTTTGCCTGTTCTATTCTATCACCGCAGTCATTCACCAAAGGGAAGAGATTTGGGCCTTGTCCTTTAAGCTTATGCACCCTATTATAAACCTTGCTGACGTCTGTGTAGGAGTTTATTGAGGATATATAGCGTGTCCAGCTTTCCCGTTTGGCTATACGGCGAACACGCCTGCCATTCACTTTGCAACTTTTAAAGGTTATCAAGGTTTCTGCTGTTGGGTAGCGAGAAAAAGTCCTCCATGCTTTGTTTTGCCGTTTTTTAGCAATTTCACACTCCCGATTCCACCATGGCTTTGTGTTAACCTTATCATTCCTGGACTGCGGTTTGCACTTTTTTGCACAAGTAAGAACATATTCTGAAATATAGTTGGCCATCTCTTCTACTTCCAAATGGTCTACCTCTTCGAGGTGTAGTGTACATAGCTCTCTGAATTTCACCCAGTTTGCAACATGAAAGTTCCACTTTTTAGCATAAGACGGCCGGTCATCCCGTTGTTTTGTTACTAAAAGAGTTGGAAAATGGTCACTTCCATATGGATTATTAATAACTTTCCAATCTAAGTAAGGTAGGAGTGCCGGTGACCCAATGGCTAAATCTATGCATGAATATGTATTGTGTGTGGTACTGAAGTATGTTGGCTCTGCCTTATTGAGCAGACAGGCTCCAGACGCGAAAAGAAAGTTTTCTATTGCACGACCTCTCGCATCACATGTGGTATCACCCCACAGCAAACTGTGAGCATTAAAATCTCCAATTAACACATATGGTTCTGGAAGCTGATAAATAAGCTGTTCGAACTCTGTTTTATTGAATGGTTCGTCAGGGGCTATGTAGATCGAGCAGATAGATATAAGACGGTTGAATAGAATAGCGCGAAGAGCCACAACCTCAAGAGAGCTTTGTAGCACAATGTGCTGGCATGCTACGCTTCTTTGTGCAATGATGGCCACATCTCCAGAAGAGAAATTGCCACCATTTCGATCTTTACGAAAAACCACATATTTATTTAAGAAATTCACATGAGTCGACTTTAAATGAGTCTCTTAAACACAGAACACTTTTGGCTGATAGTCATTAGGCAAGTCTTTGATATCATCTAGGTTATTAAATAGGCCTCTGGCTTTCCACTGTAGTACTTGTGGGTCCATTTTAGATGTGTTTTGTGTTGTGTGCTCAAGGATGGAAAGTAAGCTCACGGACCCTTTCCACGGGCCGTGACACGAGATTTTTTTTTTTTTTTTTTTGGATCGGTCGACAGAGTCGCGCCGATCCTTAGGCGCTGGCTGCGCCCTCACGCTCGGTGTTGTGTCCATTGCCTCTTGCGAGGCGCTGGACACGCGCTCTTGCGAGCGCTGCGTTTGTTTTGAGGGCCTCGCCTCAAAAGACGAGACCTTCGGGGCCCCCAGCCCAGAGGTTGGTGGGTCTTTCTTGGATGGCGGAGCAGCACTTGCTGCAGTCGCCGAGGGGGCGGATGGCGTCACCGCCGGCTCACTACGCGTGTGCCAGACAGCCGCCGGGGGCCGTCGTGGCGCTGCCCCCTGACGCGCCACTTCGGCAAAGCTAGTTTCTGGTAGGCAGGGCACCTGCCTTCGTGCCTCCCTAAATGAAATGTTTTGTTTTACTTTAATTGTGATAATTTCCTTTTCTTTTTTCCAGCATGGGCATGACCGTGAGTATGCGGCATGCTCCCCATTACAGTTCGCACAGTGAAGAGAGTTTTCACAGGCATCATATGTGTGTTCTTCAGCACTGCATTTCGCACAAGTTAGGCGGCCTCGGCAGCTCTGCGAGCTATGGCCGAACCGCTGGCATTTGAAACATCGTAGAGGGTTTGGTATATATGGCCTCACTCGAAGCTTGATGTACCCAGCCTCAACGGAGTCGGGCAGTATACTTGAATTAAACGTAAGTATTAGGTGCTTAGTCTGGACTTCTTTGCCATCACGTCTCATCCTAATTCGTTTCACGTTGATGACATTCTGTTCGCTGAAACCCTCCAGGAGTTCAGCCTCCGTCAGCCCTAACAGGTCACCATCTGAAACAACACCACGGGTGGTGTTCATGGTTCGGTGTGGGGTTACTATGATTTTGGTATCTCCAAATTTCACTAGATTAGACAATTTTTCATATTGTTTCTGGTCGCGGAGCTCCAACAAAAGGTCACCACTTGCCATTCTCGATGCTTTATATCCTGGGCCAAAGATTTCTGTCAAAGACTTCGAAACAAGAAAAGGTGAAAGTGTTCGCACTGATTTGCCGGGTGTGTCCGTGTGGATAACGTGGAATCGGGGAAAGGATACTCTCTGGTGACCAAAACTTCATCGGTGCGCCCTCTTTTCTGAGGGCAATCAGGGAGTGGGGGGAAGGAACCAGCCATATGAAAAGGTTTAATTTCGGCAGCGGCGCCAGCCGCCCACCATGGAGTCCTACAAGGGGACGCTACAGGGTCTGTAAGCACAGGCCCTGCAGACGCCAGCTGTACACCACCACTATAACCGAATATGGTGTATCCAAGGTAGGATAGCCACACAGGATTAACCCTTGCCGCCAGAAAACACGGAAGTCAACGGAAGAGAGTAGAGGACAGGAAAGATTTAAAGTAAGAGAAAAGACGATGTGAGGTGGAGATAGGAAAAGGCGACTGCCGATTTCCCCTGGGTGGGTCAATCCGAGGGTGCCGTCTACGTGAAGCCGGGGCCAAAGGGGTGTGTTGCCTCTGGCGGGGGGGGGGGGGGGGGGGGCTTAAAGGTCCAATCACCTAACGTCGACTCAACCGCCAGGATCCCCTTTTCCCCGGACACGGCAAAGCCACGCACGGCTAGGCGTGGGAGGGAGTAGAAACTCCCCCGTTAGCTCGGGTCCGTGGTGTCACTACACACCAAACGCCTACTTGCGCAGGCGCCCCTGCGGGGGCTTGCTCTGTCAGCAACATGAAGTTGCTTCTTCAACAAAACACAAGCATTTAACTTCCCCTTAAGTATATGTCATAGCCATGCTGAGACTATTACCGTGCACAAATCACTGCTTTGGGTGTTGCAGGTTTCATCAGAACGATCGAAACAAGACTATAGAAAACAATACACATGTATATGCTTTTCGCAACGTCCAAATTGCGAAAATTCGTCAAACCAACGTCGCTCGGAAGGTGCCGGTGAAGTGGAGAAGTTAGCAGAGATGCATGGATTGTAGATGTAAGTGTACGTTTCATCACTCTAACCATTTCGTTTCGCTGGTTGAGCTATAGCGTGTTAACGGCATGCGGCGCTGCATAATATTTACTGTAACTGGCCTACATGCAAAGCACAAGCAAAACTATGCTTTCATTTGGCCAGCAGGCTCGGCTTGCCGGTCCCTACGTGGGACTGGGCCGGGTGTGCGACTCAGTCATGTTCCGCAGAACCAAACTAAAATTATTTTTCTCCCTTCCTTTATTTGGCTTCACTAAAGATAATATACATTAAATAAAATCAAAGTGACTTACGAGTTTGGAAAAGCCTTAACGCACGAGGGGACGTGAACTGCAACTCGCTTCTCCTGAGTTGGCACACTGATCATTCATCCTCGTTGTCACTATCTGTGCGTTGACAACCTTCTACGTCCAGTAAAAAAAAATCTTCGTCGTCACGATGGTTTCTTTCAACATCATTGATGAAAGCAATATGTGGAATTCCCTCCGCCGAACGGTTTCGACAACGCCAACTTCGCGTCATTCACCACGTTTATCTGGGCGCGGAGAACATTTCGCGCTGAAACCCATTCACAAGTGAATTTATTAAAGTGTGCTGCCATCTATTACAAAAAACGCACAAAAACAAATGGCGTAGCGTTGGCCATGTTTTTGAGAGCAAATTGTGAGCTCGCGCGTCTTTCGGTGCAGAATGAATAATTTAGAGAAAGCACTGGCAAATGCTATGCGCACGCAAAACAAGGTAATTTCCAACTGCAAAGGTCAGACAATAACATTCAGCCAACTTTGGGGCTACAGAAAATCCCGCGAAGCCGATATATGAGTACTCTGCGGGCTTTAATCGAAAGCACGAGTTGCCAAGATTCTCTTCACAAAAATTTCACGTCCCACAAGAACGAATCAGATTTATCATCTGACGGACGGTCGGGCTTATTTACTGATGAACGAAGCATGAAAAGTTATTAGAGTTCGTTTCTTGCTAACGTGTCCAACAAGGGAGCGACTGCCTACTGACCATCCTTGAGAGGACGCTCCCAAATTCCACTTGGCAGTGCGACAGTCTATGGACATTTCGAATATCATGCTGTGGGAATGCTACACCAACTCTGAGCATTTCTGATAATAAGTGTACATGGTTTCGAACCAGCCTAATGCTTTGGTTCTAGTGCCTTGACGGTGTACCTGCTTTCATAGGTCCACGCAGCGAATAAAACCACTATTAGAAATGCTTCAACCTAACTGGCGCCTTTGCGCATGGAGCAGGACCCACAACAGGCCCCAAACTGCGTTCAGTGTGAAATATCCTGCAATGCACATGGTTTCGAACCAGCCTAATGCTTTGGTTCCAGTGCCTTGACGGTGTACCTGCTTTAATAGGTCCACGCAGTCAATAAAACCACCACCAGAAATGCGTCAAGCTAACTGGCGCCTTTGCGCACGGAGCAGTACCCACAACATGCCCCAAGCTGCGTCCAGTGTGAAAGATCCTGCAGCGCCATGGTTCCACCAATGGGGGAAGAGTAGGTATGTGCGCGATGTCAACGCACACCATATTAAATACGAAGCGATAGCGCACCGATACAGTGCGAGCTTTACATCCGTCCACCAGTCCGTCCATTCACCCATCTGTCACTCTGTCCACCCGTCCATTCACCTACGCACTCATCCTAACCTTCCGTTCATCCACCCATCCACTTATCCGTCCGTACATTCATTCATCCATCCATCCGAGAGCTCCGAGAGAGCGTTCACGTTTGTGTTCATTCGTGACAGAAGAAAATGTACAGTTGTAAATGCGGATATTCGACAGCGCTATCAGGTCATCGTCATTGTCATGGCGTACAGTGGGTACCTTGGATTGTCATCAGTGTCATCGTTATAGTCACCTTGGGCACTGACAACGCACAACAGAAAAGCCTATACCTTAAAGTGCTTCACCCCCCCCCCCTCAAAAAAAAAAACTCATCGCCGACTGCTTTGCATCAAACAGATTGTTACAATGCGTAGAATCTGCAGCTATATACGCGAACAGCGCGGGCGAAACACAAGGACAAGGAACGAACGAGGAATAGCGCTGACCTGATGACGGCGTCATTGATACAATGCCAACTAGCTCTGTCGTACCTTGCGTGCGATCTGCTGGAATTTTTGTTTTATGCGGCTCCGTGGTGAAAATAGCAGATCCGGATAACGCCCAGCTTTTTACCGTACTCGCTGAGCGACAATGTGAAATCCTCGATGACGACCCTCTCTCTTTCTCTCTCTCCCCTATTCGCACAGATAGCAACGTATTTTCTGCTAGCAAACACTGCCACGAAAGCCAACGAATTCTTTTTTTTTTTTTTCGATGAAGACAGTATATACAGCGGCTTTCCGAAGCTCCTCTCGCAGACATAACATGCAGCGTGTTAGAAGCTCGTCACTGTCTCACTCCGCGACTCCAAGCACAAATGATCAATAAGGCTGCGGACGGGCGAAAAAAAAATATAAATCATAAAAACCCGGACAAAAAAAAACCGCAAAGATGAGACGTGTCTTTTCGGCCACGTCTTCCTTTTTCGCGCTTCGATGCAGCAGCTACACTTCCCGCCGTCCGATGCCATTATATACATTTTTTTTTCCCGCTGCCAACAACTCACGCTCGTCGCTGTCTGCGCAGCTGTGAAAAGCCGCACCGACGCCTCGACGACGCCTTCATCTCTTCGCGCGTGCTCGGCGTGTAAGGTGGGAAACGAGGTGGCGTGGGGGTCTCCTGCTGGCAGGAGGTGGGCGGCCGGGTGATAACACGCGCGCGCACCTTTCTCTATATGCGTGTGTATGTATGCCACGCATGCGTAAGCGTCTTCCTTCAATCGCAACTGCAGCGGGCGCCCTGAAGCAGGTGCGATCGGCGTCGCATTCGGCGCCCGTCCCGCTGACAGGGTCATCTTTCACGGCCCCGTGAGACGATCCGTTGTGAGGAAATTGAAGCCTGACGGATGACTTCTTTCCATCAAAGACACACGCTCTTTGCTTATCCCTCGGCTTCGCCCTTCTCTTCTGACATCTCTGTCTTTTTTGTTTCTGTATCACGAGTTTTGTGTACGCACCGTTGGGTGCGTGTGAAGTGGGGGGGGGGGGAGAGCCAGACAGACCTTTCGCGGCGGCCGTGCGCAGTTCTTCGTCCGTTTATATACGCGCCTCCTTTTACTCTTCATCATCTTCTTCCTTGCTTCCTTTCCGTTTTCTCGCAATCTGTCATTCACTTCAGCTGCGCGTCTAGATGGACTCCCCGCATGAGACGAAGAACGCCGGCAGGCGGCGCGCCGCTTCGTTGCACCGCAGCGCCACCTCTCTCGGCCAGGTCACCGTGTCTCTGTTAATAGGCTGAGAGAACTGCAAAGGACCCGAGTCGAGATATGGCGTGTTTCGCATCAAGCGATATAGACGTGTTCTTTTTTTTTGTTTGTTTTACCAGCTGCGTGCTGTTGTGCCTCGCCCAAGTTCCACGTGGTCTTCGCGGCCTGCTGGCACCTGGCAGCTGTTGATGAGTCAACCCTGCACCGGGACGGCGAAGGACGCGGACAATCGGGAAAAACCACGTCGCCGGCTCCTCTTGACACAAAAGTCGTTGGCCAAGCTTTTGTCAGCCGCCGAGAGCAACACTCCGAAGCAGCGTCGACCCAGCAGCTGTACGGGGTATTCTGCCTTGCTTGAGTCAACCTGGCTGCATCAGGGAGCGACTTTGCGCATGGGATTCCACGTCATCTCACTGTGGTGCCACGCTGGCGCGTGGGGTCTCCCTCACCAAACAGCGAACTGGGCATGCCTTGCCCCCTTTCCTAGGTTCAGAGGGAGGCGGTGTTTGGCTTTCCCTCTTCGGGGCCGGAGAGGAAGACGACGATCTCATTGGAGTATCCTGCGCATAAATTATCTTTGCAAGGGATCTTGGGAAGGCGGACGATGTATAAAAACGCTAGCGCAGAGGCGCTCGTGTGTGATTCTCTTTTCATGTTGTACCACGCTACCATGTAAATACTGTATATAAACATTTTTTTCTCCTTCTCCGGCTTCTCTACTCGTCCTCTCCGGGGACTCGGATGGCCCGAGTCCGCACCACGCTACCCAAAGGCGCAACAGTGGCTGGCAGCTTATGGGATTCGCCTGCGTCGGCTGCATCGAAGTGGTGAGTGCCGCGTGTTTGCTCTTCTTTTCGCCAGACTCGTTAGCGCAGATGGTCGGTAACGTGGTAGGGTGATTTTGGTAAATTTTGATTCGCAGACCAAGAATTGGGTGGCTCGTGGGCAAAATTACCTTAGAAGAGAAACGGTGTGCATATCTAAGATGGAGAAGTTTAAGGTCCAAGAACTCCTCGAAATTTGTCAGGAGCTGAATATTTCGGTCGGCTCGGTTAAAAGAAAACAACAAATTTTGGAGCACTTGGGAAAAGAGGAAGTGAGTTTAGAAGAGGCCATTGAGGCCAGAGAAACCATTTTGGCAAAGAAAGAGGAGCGTGAGCGCTTAGCCCGTGAACAAAGAGAGGAGGAAATAAGGAGGGATCGCGAGGATAAAGAACATGAAATCCGTCTGAAAGAACTGGAGCTTCGTATGTCCGTGGGAAATCAAAATTCAGGGGGTGGAGAATCAAAGATAAAGGATCTAATCCACACCTTCAAGGCGGGTGACGACATTGCATTATACCTCGTGCATTTTGAGCGAGCATGCGAAAATGCAGGGTTTAGTAGGGAGACTTGGCCACAAAAACTGATATGCGTACTACCAGGCGAAGTGTCCGATGTTATCGCAAGAATGAATAAAGAGGACTCCGAGGTGTATGACAGGGTAAAGGCTGCATTGCTACGAAAATATCGCCTATCGACAGAGGCTTTCCGCCTGCGGTTCAGGCACTCTAAGAGGGGCAACGAATCTCATTCAGACTATGCCTACCAAATTAGAGCCAACTTTGAAGAGTGGCTCAAAAGCGCGCAAGTCTATGGCAACCATGACAAGGTCATTGAGTTGATGGTACTTGAGCAGTTTTACCGGGAAATCCCGAGGAGGTAAGGCTTTGGGTGCAGGATAGGATGAAAGACGTAGACATGAACAGGGCAGCAGAACTCGCCGAAGATTACTGCTCACGCCGTAGTCTCCGCAATACACCACGAACTTCGGAAAAAAATGAAAAGGTAGAAAGCTGGTCGGGAAACCAGGGACGCAAGAGGTTTGCAAGAAATAACTGGAAACCCGAAAATTCCAAGTTATTAGACAATCAGCAGGGAAAGGACAGTGAGGGGACTAAGGCGGCACCTTCATCAGGTTCAAAGGCGCCTGGTGACATAGCGCATGCGTTAGAAGCGCGGAAGCCAGTTGTTTGCTACAGCTGCGGAGAAAAGGGCCACATGGCCAGGAGCTGTAAGAGGCACATGGCATTTGCCACAATTCAGGAGTCAGAGGATAGCTTAAAGCTGTTGAAGCCTTACATGAGGACACTCTCAGTGAACGGCCGAATGTGTAGGGTATTGAGGGACTCGGCGGCCACAATGGATGTAGCGCATCCAAGTTGCGTATCTTCCGAAGACTATATAGGAGAGTGTGCCTGGATTCGGCAAGTGGCAGAAAAGCAAAGCGTCTGCCTACCGATAGCGAGGGTTGTAATCGAGGGCCCTTTCGGCCAATTGTGTACGGAAGCAGCAATTTCAGCCAACCTTCCGGAGCACTTCCCTTACCTATTTTCAAATAAGTCTGAGGAAATGTTAAAAACACGTGGAGAATCATTTGCCACCGAAATAGCTTGCATGGCCCTTACCCGTTCGAAGGCGCGCGAGCTGACGCAACAGCTGAGCAGCTCACCCTCTGGGGAACAGACGTCCGAGGGCAGTGTAGGAAAACCTGAGGTAGTTGCGACGGAAAATGAGTCTGCCATGCGAGTTGTCGAGACGGAAACTGGGGCTATGGTCGACAACAGCGAGGAAATATCTCTAACGCCCGAAAGCGAGGACTTGGTGACAGGCTCGGTGTTAACACCCGCGTCCACCAGTTGGTGTCAGCTAGCCAGAACCGACCGTGCAACGCTAGTGGTCGATCAAAAGGCGGATCTCGCACTCTCTATGCTGCTAGATGCCATACATAAGGAAGGTAACTCTAGGAAGAACGTTTCGTTCTACACCCAAAACGAGGTGTTGCATCGCAGGTATGAGAACGCTAAAGGGCGGGTCTACAACCAAGTGGTAGTTCCACTAAAATACCGGCGGAACATTCTCGACCTGGCCCACAGCAACGCCTGGGCGGGCCACTTAGGTATAAAGAAAACGAAAGCTAAGCTGGCTCAGGAGTTCTACTGGCCCGGGTGCTGGAAGGATGTAGAGATGTTTGTCCGTGGATGCGACACTTGTCAGCGGATAGGAAAATCAACAGACAAATGGAAGGCACCAATGAAACTAGTGCCAATAGTCACAGAACCCTTCCGTCGGCTCGTGATTGACATCGTGGGGCCTCTGCCTCCATCTAAATCAGGATATCGGTACGTCCTGACCGCGCTGTGCGTTGCCACCAAGTTCCCGGAGGCAATCGCACTGAAAGAGTTGAGTTCAGTATGCGTGGTGGACGCATTGTTGTCTATTTTTTCTCGGGTGGGTTTTCCCTCGGAGATACAGTGTGACAACGGAAGTGTGTTCACAAGCTGCCTTACGACTACATTCCTAGAACGCTGCGGGATAAAAATCGCGCATAGCTCTATTCACCATCCACAGTCGAACCCTGTGGAACGCATGCACTCGATCATGAAACGCGTTTTGCGAGCTTTGTGCTTTGAGCATAAAAGTGACTGGGAGGGGTGTATACCAGCTGCGATGTTTTCTCTGAGGTCGGCCCCACACGAGAGTACGGGTTTTAGTCCGGCTGAACTTGTCTACGGCAGGAACTTGAGAGGTCCGCTGCACTTAATACGAGAGTCATGGACTGGATATGGGGAGGACCCTAATGTGGTTTCCTATGTACTGGATTTATTGGGGCGACTGGGGACTACACGCGAAGTGGTGGAGAGCAACATGCGCGCAGCACAGGCGCTTTCCAAGGCCCGTTACGATAAGTCAGCTCGAAAGCGAGTCTTTAGAGTGGGCGATGAGGTGATGCTGTTGTGCCCTTCAAGAAAAAACAAGCTGGACGTACAATGGGAGGGACCAGCGACAGTGATGTCAGTGCTTTCAGACACCAACTACGAGGTAAAGTGGGGCCGGAAATGCCCCAAAGTGTATCACAGTAACCTAATGAAACCCTACATGCGACGAAAAGCAGTAGTAAACCTTGCACTCAATGTTCCTGAGGATGAGGGCGCGGAAATCCTTTGTCTTTCCGATGGCACGGTCAGCAGCACATTGTCAGATAGGGTAGACACAGGGAACACCCTAAGTAAGGCTCAAGAGGAAGATTTAGAGCTTTTAGTACAGGAATTCGCTACCGTTTTCTCCGAGAAGCCAGGCAAAACGGATGTGATTAAGCACGACATTGAGCTGACGGTTAACAAGCCGATCAGCTGTAAGCCGTATCGGGTGTCACCTAGACAGAGAGAGATACTAGAGGCCGAAATTCGCCGCATGATCGACCTAGGTGTTATCATCGAAGCAGACAGTGATTTCACCTCGCCTTTGATTTTGGTTGAGATTCCGGGCCGTGATCCAAGGCCATGCGTGGACTATCGCCGCCTGAACTCTGTAACAGTCGACCAGACTTACCCTATTCCTAACATTGAAGAGAGGGTAGAGACAGTGTCTAAGGCGAAATACATTTCTACGTTAGACCTTGTTAGGGGGTATTGGCAGGTCCCTTTGACAGAGCGCGCGAGTCGATACGCTGCTTTTATCTCACCCCTGGGCACTTTTCGTCCTTTGATGATGAGCTTTGGGCTCAAGAACGCGCCGTATTGTTTCAGCCGCCTGATGGATAAGGTTCTCCACGGGCTCGAGAAATTTGCGCTGCCTTACCTAGACGATGTGGCGATATTTTCGGACAAATGGGAAGACCATGTTGAACACCTTCGGATGGTTTTGGAACGGGTCAAAAATGCAGGTCTTACGGTAAAGAGAGAGAAATGTCATTTGGGCTGTGCTGAAGTAAGCTATTTAGGGCACATTGTAGGAAATGGGCGTCGTCGACCGTCCGAACTCAAGGTAGCCGCGGTGGTCGGTTATCGTCGTCCCAGCACTAAGACCGAGATGAGAGCATTCCTCGGCCTCACAGGTTACTATCAGCATTACGTCCCGAATTACTCCGAGATTGCCAGCCCTTTGACAGATAGTTTACGCAAGACCGAACCTGTGAACATTCAATGGGACTCTAAAAAGGAAGACGCTTTTCAGAAGCTGAAGCACGCATTGAGTGAGAAACCCGTCTTGAGGGCACCGGATTTTGCAAAACCTTTCACTATTCAGTGTGATGCAAGCGAACGCGGTTTAGGAGCAGTGCTATGTCAGACGGACCAGAGTGGAGAGGAGCGGCCGGTTTTGTATTTGAGTCGCAAATTGAGCAGCAGGGAAGAGGCTTATAGCACTTCGGAAAAAGAATGTGCTTGCATTGTTTGGGCCGTACGAAAACTAGGCTGCTATGTTGCTGGCTCTAAGTTTATTATAGAAACTGATCACTCTCCACTAACCTGGTTACACCAAATGTCACCTAAGAATGGTCGTTTGCTCAGATGGAGCATAGCACTGCAGCAGCACAATTTCGAGGTGCGCTACAGGAGAGGTGGCCTTCATACAAATGCAGACGCCCTAAGTCGAGCGTTTTGACTCGTCAAAAGACGCGGAAGGTTTGTTTGATTTTTTTGTTTACCTTTACCTAGTTTATGTGTACTTTTTTTTTCAATGTGTTACAGTGAGGGCGTAGAGAAATTTTTCACTGACTCCCTCGTTGTCCCGAGCTCTACAGTTTGCTTGTTTAGCTTGATTATAATGTTATCTCGATTCCAAATGGAATTACGTATGAAAGAGTTACTGGACACTTGTCCCGATTGGTATGCACATTGTTTCCTTGAGCTTAAGTTATTAAGATAAGATGTTTGCTTTGTAAAATCTGAGGCCTGGCGATGAGAGTGGCGTGCACGCGGTGCTTGTCGCATTGTGTGTGGCTGACAAAGGTCGTTTCTTGGAGCTTGTCACCCACTTTTCACCGAAGCGGGGCGCAGAGGCCAGCTCTTGGAGCATTCCAGTTTGACCAGGCCCTTCGAGAAAGCAAGAGCCTTGCCGGAACGTCGCCGACATCGACCCGGCCGAGCTGCATGGAACAACTCGACCTCCCGATGTATCATCTGGCGGCGGGGGTGCTGTTGTGCCTCGCCCAAGTTCCACGTGGTCTTCGCGGCCTGCTGGCACCTGGCAGCTGTTGATGAGTCAACCCTGCACCGGGACGGCGAAGGACGCGGACAATCGGGAAAAACCACGTCGCCGGCTCCTCTTGACACAAAAGTCGTTGGCCAAGCTTTTGTCAGCCGCCGAGAGCAACACTCCGAAGCAGCGTCGACCCAGCAGCTGTACGGGGTATTCTGCCTTGCTTGAGTCAACCTGGCTGCATCAGGGAGCGACTTTGCGCATGGGATTCCACGTCATCTCACTGTGGTGCCACGCTGGCGCGTGGGGTGGTGGTGGTAGTGATTAGAATGAAGAGGAAAAAGGCACCTAATTTCTGTCTGCCTTCAGGCGACACGGCGCAGTGCCTTATAGGGGTGGGGGGAAGGAGGGATAAAAAGAATAGAAGGAAAGTAGAAGCAGAAGAAGACAGCCAACGAGAGGAAAAAGAAGGAGATAGGAAAGTGGGGATCCGGTCGAAGCAGTCCAAGGGCGGGGTGCCACAATGCGAGAGCTACACGGCGTCAGGAGACCGCGGAGGGCGAACCAGTCGGCGGGAGCTACGCTGAAGTCGGAGATCGCGAGGGCACAACCGTCCAGCTTGAAATCCTGCGAGCGAATCCGCGTGGGGTCTCCCTCACCAAACAGCGAACTGGGCATGCCTTGCCCCCTTTCCTAGGTTCAGAGGGAGGCGGTGTTTGGCTTTCCCTCTTCGGGGCCGGAGAGGAAGACGACGATCTCATTGGAGTATCCTGCGCATAAATTATCTTTGCAAGGGATCTTGGGAAGGCGGACGATGTATAAAAACGCTAGCGCAGAGGCGCTCGTGTGTGATTCTCTTTTCATGTTGTACCACGCTACCATGTAAATACTGTATATAAACATTTTTTTCTCCTTCTCCGGCTTCTCTACTCGTCCTCTCCGGGGACTCGGATGGCCCGAGTCCGCACCACGCTACCCAAAGGCGCAACAGTACACAACACGTCCACGATTACCAAAGGCGAACCTTTCATTGACCTCTTCACCTCATCCCGCTTCGTATGGGCGACTGTCTGGACTGCAGAAGTAGACTTCATTCTGGGGATGATGAAGTCCAAGATGGCGACTTCGTGGCTGGTCTACGCGCACGATATGTGCCCTCGAAGCATATTTAACATCATTTTCAAGTTGGGCCACAGTGGGAAGCTGCGCATAAGTACTAGTAGGCATAAATAAACGCCTTGCGGCTTAGTGTATGTATCAGCACGCCTAACGAGAAGCCATTACTCGACTTTGGCAATCGCTCGCCGATAGCACCTTCCCCATGCTTAGGTTGTTTAACTAAGCATATATCACTGCCCAAATCTACTCTGTTCATTCACCGACGAATATATACTTCCTAAAAGGAAAAACAAGCAATTATTTGATGTGGCTGTCTTGCTGCGTGCTTAAAATTTAACAGCATTCGTTGAGTGATCGAGCAATACACTGAACTAGCATGCAACAGCCGCTGGTCATTGCTATACGCCACTGGGGCTCTGTACAAAGTGCCCCGGAAGTCATTGACGAACTCATTGACGAATCATTTGCTTATCAATTAAATTCATGGCAAAAAAAATGGCAGCGTATCCACGGAGTGAATGATGGAGAGTGGGGCGAAGCATTCGTCCGTCCATGCGTCCGTCTGTGTGACCGTCCATGCGTCTGTTTGTGCGCCCGTCCCTGCGTTCTTTCATGCATCCGCCCCTGCGTCCGTTCATGCGTCCATCCATGCATCTGTTTGTGTGTCCGTTCGTTCATCTATTCAACACTCCAAGTCCCACCATCTCGCATCTTTTTATCATATATTCCCCATATAGAAGCACCGCCATCCAGCGGACATTCCAAGGACTAAACGAGAGGTGGCACACGCACACTTTCTTACAGCCTGCGCTTTGGGTCCACTTCCCACCTTTAACCACCTCGAGTTCATGGTATATTCTAGTTCACTGTATTCATGGCACTGCGACGAAACGCTCGCTAAACCTTTCGAAAACCAAGGAGGTTACGCCCAGCGAGTATAACGTAGCAACCTTTCCCTGTCAGATAGGGCTCAATTTACATGCCAATGGCTGCTAATGAGAAATGAGAGACAGGAGAATTCGGCTTTTACTTTCTTACGGCTTGCGCTTCGTATCTACTTCTCATTTTTAACCACCTTGAGTTCATTCATGGTATATACAAGTTCATTGTATTCATGGCACTGCGGCTCAACGCTCGCTAAACCTTTCTAAAGCTAAGGAGGTTACACCCAGCGAGTATAATGTAGCATCCCTTTCTTGTCCGATAGTGCTCAATGTACATGCCAATGGCTGCTAATGGGGATCGCAGCGTGCGCGTTGACTAAAAGCCGAATGCTCATGTCTCTCATTCCCCATTAGCAGCCATTGGCATGTACATTGAACACTATTTTTTATTGTTAAACAACTCACAGAAGAAATCTCTCACTGGCACCACCTTGGAGGTCAAGTGTTATACCTATTTCGGGTATGTGCCATTGGTGGTTACATACGAGGGACGCCCAAGCCACGCCATAAGGAGCTTCGCCCCTAATAGATGCGGGCATTGTCACGCAGTAGAAGAAATGGCTCCGTGCAGCACATTTCTAATGATCTCGCCGAGTTGTCACTAACATAATGATACGAATGACGGAGAAAACAAATGCTAACACGCAACAGAGTGATGCGAGCGCAAGTGCTCGACTCTCTTCGGCAAGACAATCAGTCATCTCTACAGCGCCAAACGGCCAATCATAAAACGTAGGGCTAAATGATACAAATGGACATATATAGCGAGTGCAATAACACTCTGCCAAGAAAAACGCGCGATTTTTTTTGTACATTGCCTTCATACCAGCGCAGCACGTGTCTTTGCTTATTCTCTCACATCTATTTGGACTTTCTGACTACTATAGACCACAAATCTCTAAAATAAACCGAAAGTAAGAATTTGTGCAAGTAAGAAGTGCAAACAAGAGTCGTTTAGCATATACTAGAAGGCACCTACCCAATACGAAAATTACACCACTTTCCGCTAAAGTGAAGCTTGTGTATAGATGCGAAGCAGCGGGCGCTAACCCATATGCGCGATGGGGATGTAAACGCTGAGGGGAGGGATGCCTGGAGGAGAGAGAAGGAATCGAGCGTAGGCTATAGCAGACGCTGCCTGCGTCGGCGTTGCAAGGCGAGAGAGAGGTGAGCTGAAGAGGGAGGGGGAGCGCGGTTGCGCAATAAGGGTTATCACGCCACACACTGGATTGAACTCAATCATGCGATGCTTCGCATCTAAAAAAGGGGTATCAGAGTTGGAACACAGGCATTCTTCCACGTTTCATCGCGCCAATGCTACTCAGGTAGTCCAAGATTCTGCACCGTCCGCTTTTTTATTATCCCAGATTCTTCATGGAGGTATCTGGAGGCTTCTGTGCTTTCCTGGGGAAGTTGTGAACAATCAAGACTTCGCGTGTTAAAGCGGCGCAGCAATATAATGTCACATTCCAGACAAGTAGAAAGCACACTGAGACTGCGTGTCTAACGATACTTAATGACCACTACTGCATGGACGTTCGATCGATGTAAATATTCAGGGCGCGAGTACTTTGTGACATCGTCGAACAAAGGGCGCGGTTATACTATCATGTGCCCGCTAGTGCTCTCGGTAGACCTCCATCACTGTTTCATTTCGGATGGAGACATCTCGGCACTAGTTGTAGCTACCAGCTTGGGAATGCTGCCGTACCTCAGCATAATGAAAGTCCCACGAAGGGCATGGGACCCATTTTTGGAGCTGTTCGACTGGCTCTCCAAGTAAACAATGAGTATACACTTAAATAGTATGACGTTCCCTGCGTAGACAGTTTGTACTCAAATTTGCGTGCCCCGTCACGTCATTGAAGGTGTCGAAAAGTGTGTGTTTCAAGGCGTAGAGATGCAGCTGAACACTATACGACACTCGCTCTGTCGAGCCACAGTGTATATAAGGCGACTAAAGGCAAGCGAACTGAATGCAAACATAGAAAAAGGTATCATCAGTGTATACAGACGAAACAATCGAGTATGTGTGTGTGTTTGTGCGTGTATGTGAGCCCCGCCGCGGTGGTCTAGTGGCTAAGGTATTCGGCTGCTGACCCGCAGGTCGCGGGATCAAATCCCGGCTGCGGCGGCTGCGTTTCCGATGGAGGTGGAAATGTTGTAGGCCCGTGTGCTCAAATTTGGCTGCACGTTAAAGAACTCCAGGTGGTCGAAATTTTCGGAGCCCTCCACTATGGCGTCTCACAATTATATGGTGGTTTTGGGACGTTAAGCCCCACATATCAATCAATCAATCAATCAATTGTGCGTGTATGTGTATGATGGAGAGAGGAAAAGAGACCAGTTCGCCCTCCTTTTGCCTCCCTCTATAAAACATCAATGCACTAAAATGCCACTCTGATGCGCAGCACATTATAATACGCCAATCCTTCTGTTCACACTTCCTGCTTCCGTCTGCTGAAGACATATGACGTGGTAGACAAAAAACATTCAGGTGCCGAACGATGGTCGCTCTCACAGTAAAGGTAAAAACTGAGAACGTGGTCTAAGGTAATCATGTATCTCGCGAGTGGTGGCACCAACGAACGATGCACAGGGAGGCACAACGAAAGAAGCGACTGAACGCTGCAAGATGTGCGTGCAGTAGGTGAGGTTGCCCGCTTCCACTCTCCTTTACTCATTTATGGCGCATGGACACGTACGCGTGCGCATGTATATACGCTCAGCCACCTCTGGAAGTAATTGCGCGTCAAACCGAACAGATATGGAAGACGAACCGCGTTAGCGGTCGGCGGGTGCCTCTGGCCAGCTCTTCCTCGTCCGGGCGTGCGGTCACGACACCAACAACACGGGGGCATTTCTTGTTCGACGCGCGAATCCCACAGACATCGACGGGTGGGCAGCTGCGGTAACGCGCACGCCCTCATCGCGTCGATCTTTGACATCGCCTGTCTGGCAGTCGGCACGAAACGTGTGTGGAGAAGAAAAAAAAAATGTGGGAATACGTTTATGTACATCGCTGGTTCCCGCCTCGAATTTTTTTGTTTGTTTTGTTGACTAGGAGCACGCTCCCTTCAGCAGCCACCTGATCCGAGGAAACGGAAACGCTGCGCGACGGGTAAGCAATCAGGCTGCCACCGTCGATGGCTCTCTGTAACTGAAGAGCTGCCAAAGTGGATGTATACGTGGGCGTATACGCGCAAATACTGATATTCGTCCCTCTGCTCTTTTACAATAATATTAGGTGTGGCGTACATGCTTGAGAAAGACATTGCGAAGTCCGTTGGTTATTTTCTTTTTTATTCACATCTAAACAGCATAACCACACTGGCAGCAACCTCGGACGCGGTCATACTTCCTTATTTGCGTCAGCAAGCACGATGCGTTGACAGATTAAGGTGCCGACTTCATTTGAAGAAGGGGAAAATTACTCTAGATACTTCAAGACCTTTGTGACGTTCTATGGTTCTAAGTGACGTCTTTCTTTGTGTCGCAGATATGAAGCATCACCAAATTATGTCACCAAATCTGTCATCGCTCTTGAAGCGCTTGAGTTATGGTGATTGATTGATATGTGGGGTTTAACGTCCCAAAACCACCATATGATTATGAGAGACGCCGTAGTGGAGGGCTCCGGAAATTTCGACCACCTGGGGTTCTTTAACGTGCACCCAAATCTGAGCACACGGGCCTACAACATTTCCGCCTCCATCGGAAATGCAGCCGCCACAGCCGGGATTTGATCCCGCGACCTGCGGGCCAGCAGCCGAGTACCTTAGCCACTAGACCACCGCGGCGGGGCTTGAGTTATGGTGTATTCTTCCGTATAGCATGGTATAGCGACAACTCTGGCAACGAAAGACTCTTCGCGTCCTGAGATATTCAATTTTAAAGAAAGGAAGCACACGCAAGCCTGATGATGATTACTGCTGTGGGACGAAAAGACACCCTTTTAACACAATCTTTTTTTTAGTGTTGGACCGCAGTCGTCGTCTCTTCAAATGCTGCAGGCAGGTTCATTCTCGTCTCGTAGCACATTCAATCACTTTGCTGAAGGCATGAACCGAAGACGCCGTATAGCTGTGGGGCCCATAAATGCACACTCGCTCACATGCTCTCGCAGGGCCCGGCGTTACGTAACGCAAAGTTCAACACAGAACATGACTAGGAGAGAGCCCTTAAAAGCTCCATGCTCTCAGTTCAGGTCTTCGCAGTCCAGGAGGCCTGCGAACGGGTGGAGGACCATGGCCTTTCGTTATTGACGTGGGCGCGGCCAGCAACTGCGGCTGACCCCCCTTCAAGGGTGTCTGATCGGGTTCTCTAGGACCAAATGAAGTTTATCTCACCTTCATCGCTCATTGCTTGTGCTCTAACGTTGGAAAAATAGAACGCTTGGACAGTTTATGAAAGTTCTTAACCATAATTTTAGAAAAAAGAAACAGCGCAAGAAACTGGCGCAGTAGTGGCGGGAAGCACAAAATATTGCTTATCGACACTACTCAATTATACTTTAGACCTTTCACCTGAAGGAACTGTGCATCGTTACCTGGCACATTTTCTCACACCCGAGTAGCACAAATACGCGACTAACATGACAGCCCACAAGTGACACACACGAAATGCGAGAAGACCAGGAAACTTTCTATAATAACGAAAGTAACGAGTGCACCCCAGAACCCAGTCAACGAACAGAAGATTACCCCGGGCAACAAAAACTATAACCTAGAAGCTCGTACATTGGTGGAATGTATCAAAATCAATTTTTAGCACTTAAACACGCCATGGATGCCGTGTTTAGATTAAAAATAGCGATCTCGGACGCCGTGTTTCTCGTGTCGCGATTTAGAACGGCATCGCATATGTCGCCCTCCGACCGATCGTCAAGCCACCAAGTGGACCAAGCTAAGCCGCTTGAAAAGTTAAAGTGATTAGAGTTGCTGTTGGTGGCTGCATTGCACCTAATTAGCTACTTTGCGGCCCCTTCGAGCGACAAAGATTTTAGGTTGGCGCGATGGCTGCTTTCTGGCTGCCTCAAGACGAAGTGGCACATGAGTGTACTTACAGAAGGCCATGCGTATATTGGAAAAAACCCAACCGCCAAGCGCGCCTCCCTTCTGCGCGAAAGTCGGCATTTTCGAAGTCATCGCTTCAGCATATGACACGAGACGTTGCTCAACCACCTGATGCCCTGCACTCTTCGTCTCGCATACGTGGTCACCTGGGTTTTCGTCACGCGGTTCTTCAAGCACTCCTAGCGCTCACCACTTCCCTTGTAAGGACGCCGCATTCATGGTAGATGACCTGGCGCATCGTAAAAATACCCTGTCAAGCCATTCTTCTTCCGTACGGTTTCATGCATCACCGTCCGGTGCACACACTCTCGAGAGTCCAAACAAAACAGAAGGCTCAGACGCATCGAACGTCACACGCTACCAGGCGCAAGAACTACTCGCAGCGAACAGCGAAAAAGAAGCCCCTGAAGAGCTTCGTGTCATTTCTACGGCACCGCAGACTTGCCAAAATCTGCATTTCAAACCTAGTAATGCCATTTCACCTGTGGCGCCCACATTCAGAGCTCACCAATTCATGAATCAAACAAATTCAGAAGTGCATGATACATCAAACCTCCTGCACAGTTGTCTTTCGGAAGCGCCCGTAATGAACCCCGTCACCGAAGCCTCTGAAGAGCATGGTAGCGATGATGACGCATTACCAACTATGCCCGACAAGCAAGACACCAGTTCACCATTCATCAGCTGTCTACAAGACGCGTCAAACACCGAATAAAATGAATGCCCCATTCCGGAACGGGTGCCACTACAGCCATTTCCTGAGCAGCCTCAGCAAAGCAAGCAAAGCCCAGTTCACAAACTCATGCTACAACGAGAGAGACTGCAACGAGGGCATCGACGAACGCAAAATTTGACGGAAGCGCACTCTCCAATTGAAGAACATTGGAAAATAAGATCTCTAATGCAAGACGTCAGGCACTTTCGCACAAAGAAAAGTCAACAGGGACACTCTCCGCACTTGCTATTACACCGACTGCACCATCACAGAAAACGCCGAGAAAGACGCGGAAGCCCTGCTTGCACACCGCTATCACTCAGGCACTTCGTCACAGTCTGTCAAAAAGCACGAAAACAACAAGCACTAGGATGACACCATTCACGACGAAAAATACAACCCCGACGACATCCGAGCTTCAAATGCTACAGGCACTCCGAACCTTGTCTGTTCCTCACAAAAACTCAATCAATGTCATCACCAGTTCAGATTTCCAGGGTGTGGTTATGCCATCCAGGACGCAACAGTCAAGCTCGTCCACCAGAGTCGTCATAGAAATCACCGGACTGCCCCCTCAGACTTGAAGATTCAGTGAAATAGTGAAACTCCGTCGGGACGTGAAACTGTGAACTTGGCCATTGTTTTGTTTATGGTCTTCTTCAATTTGTTGCAGTTTGTAACCGGTGCCATCTTTCGGGGGGAGGGGGAATCCTGTGACGTAAGAAGGTAGGGATGGTTGGGAGAAGTAGAGAAGGAAGAAGTGAGATGGAATAAACATGGCGTGAGCCAGGCTTATTCCAACATGAGCCAGGCCACGTCGCCCATTCCTCATAGCGTCATATATATATATATATATATATATATATATATATATATATATATATATATATATATATATATATATATATATATATATATATATATATATATATATATATATATATATATATATATATCGTCTGGTTTACTTATAGAAAATAGGCCAGCCTTTCTGACACCCCTTACGGGACCAGTGTTGACATTCAAAGCTGCCATCTCCCAGGCGATTAGTCAAGCTCATCGATGGCAAAGCTGCCGCAGAAAGAAAATGGCACAAGTTAGGCGCGAGAGAAGCTGTATAACTGCGATAGGCAGCGCGGCGTCAGGGTACCAACCATGCCAAAGCGTCGGTGGCCAGGCTACCACGACCCGAAGTTTAAAAGCGGGATGCGGGTTGATTGTAAATTCTTAATTCGATAGTACCAATTTACTATAGTCCCTGTTGACACACACACACGCTCACATATGCGCTCGTACACACGTGCCAACGCAAATATTTGCTGTAGCGGTTAACAGCGCTCGGCTGCTGACCCGAAGAACGCGGATTCAGCTGTGACTGATCCACAGAGCTGAACGGATGGCTCGCGCCAGTGGGTCCCTGGAATAGGGGCACCACCCTGCCGGAGAGACTTCGCTCTTCACCCTGTATATTCCTCGGGGTACTGGAGTTCTAACCTGTCTGGATTATGTACATAATAAAGTTTTCTACCACTACTACTACTGGATCCCGGCGGTGGCAGTCGCACTTCGATGGAGGCGAAATGTTACAGGCCAGTGTCCAGTTCAAGTTAAACATCAGTTGCCCTAATTGCCGGAGGCCCCACTAGGGCGTTTCTCAGTGTGACCGCACAACGCCAACAATTACGATTACCACAAACACACACGCGCACAGAAACGCGCACAAAGAAAACTGGTGCTCGACTTACATTGTACTCTCGTAGGTGGACTTCACGATGCGCTGTCACACTTTTCCCTTCGCGACGACGATGAACCGCCCAACTGCCGCCTGCGTTACCTGCCTAACAAGTATGCGCCATATTATGTTACTCTCGTTCGCGAGTCCAGCAAGGCCACATAATCGCGGTCCCAGTCATCATCCGTCAGCTCAGCAAAGCACACGAATGGCGAATGAACAGGGGTGGCAAGCAAGCGATAAAGACCACTCGGACGCTGTTAATACCGTAGTTGTTCATTCCACCTGACCAAGCAGTTTCGTTCAGGCAAGACATGTATCGCGTCTACTGACAAGCGATCAAAATGTTCGTCCAAATACAGAGTAAGCAGAATTTTGTCATTCGGGGGTGAACTTTCTCGTTACTACTTTAGTTCACCCTTGACTGTGGGTGACTCAAATTTAATTTATGCATCGATTTTAGTGGCTTCATACCACAATAATAATTGTAATAGTATGATTATACTACGGACAAACACTTTCATCCCTGGCGTTTGGCCGTGGGCTACAATTTATCTCCCTTCATGCAAGATTGCAAGAACGTGTTTTCCGCATCCCGCGTGGCCGAAGAAACGTGACGAGTAGAATGAAAGCAGGGTATAATAAAAAGTATTTGGAGCGTATGACGAAAGTAAAATAAATCGTCCAATAACAGCGACGTACGCGGATAAGATATCAGGACGGGCGCGTTGCCAGTTTCCCGCGTGTAATGCGTCTATGCGAGCACCCCCTCGTAATGACACTAATAAAGCAGCCCGAGCAAATTGCAGGGGCCGGACCGTGAAAGAGGGACCTGTTGCTCCCGTAAATGGCTTGCCCGCCACGCTTGAGTAGAGTGTGCGAGCTTGCGCCACCTACACGATACCCTATAGCGACGGCAACGCCACCTCGCCTGCGTGTTCGTGTTGTCGTTTCTGCCTGCGCGCGTAATACGTAGTGAACGTATTATACTGCAAGCCGTACTAACGCACGCCTATCTGCAGCATGACGCAGCGCTCTGGACATGCATTCCTATCTATATCGTATTTCATCACCTGAGAAGCATATACGGAGTCTAAAAATTTACGATGCTACTCCCCCTTCCCATCCCATCGCTGATCCCCCTCTTCTCTGGCTGCTAAGGCGCAGTGACGGGGCCTCCCGTATCTGCGACTAATAGCAGGGCACCTCGTAACTGGGATCGGGGGGGGGGGGGAGCCGAGAGAAGATTCTCAATGGACGCCCCCTCAACAACAGTCTCGGCTGTAGACACACATGAATCAACGGTGGAGTCTTTCATGTTGTTACTCATTCATAACGCGCGCTTGGGGCCCTCCGCGTTCCGAGCCTGGTACGCATCGTATGTCCGAGCACATACCTGACGTCGTTTCCGCCTTGCGTCTCGCGGATACGTCTAATAAGCACTCGCCATAGAAGCGCGTAGGCGTGTTAGTGTATACGCGGCGAGGCATCTTTCGAAAGGCACACGTTTAGTTTTGAGGAGTACTCGCTAGACAGCGCGACGAAGAGCGAGATGCAAGACAGCTGAGCTGACACGGGCTGAGAGGGATGGCGGACTGAACCTGAAGGTCCCGAACACTTACAGCGCTATTCTGTTGTACACGGTAAGTAACCCGTCGTAATGTGGCCGGCGGGGTTACAGGGAGAGGCAATGCAGACTGAGGCAGTGCGTGTATGACTGAGTCATGTACGCCTATATAACGAAGCGTAAGCTGTTCTTCGAACTTGTACTGCACGTCGAACCCCACATGGCAATAAGCTCAAGTGCGTCAGAAAAATCTGATAGGCTGCTTAGGTGTATTCGCACTCAGGAAATGGTAAATGCTTGCTACGCGCTTTGTGCACGGTAGAGGAAATAAATATAAAGTTGGCTGGGACGAGTGTTATTATTCTAGCGAGATACTGCAGTCAGCACTTGCTAAGCTTGCTCACGTATTGTCACGAACGTTTCCTTCCTTCTTATCATGTGAGTGGCCAATTACACGTTCAACATCGTCACCACCCCGTGACATTATGGACGATGACGGCTGGCTGTATTATGTCAGTCTGAAAGCTTTCGTTTTTTTTTTGTTGTTCTGACGATGAAGGCCGATAGTTCCGCTTCTTTTGTAGTTGTTCGTGTTCACCATAACATTATTTTGCAGCGCATATACTGTATTAAAAAAACAGAAATAGTAATAAAGACTATCCAAAGGACAACGTACCCTCTTCGAATGATTGAGTTTCAACGAAGCGCCACGAAAGGAGCAAGATTGTGTGGACACGTGCTCTAAATTCTATTGAAACAGGAGAAGGTAGAAGAAAGAGAGAGAAAAAAAAAACTTCTGATTTATATACCCTGCACTTATACGAAAAGTGGAGCCGGAAGGGAGAGGTTAAAGAAATACGCTAGAAATGAGGCTCATGCAGGTTTATAAAAGAAAAAAAGGGGAGAGAGACAAAATAGATAGAGAAAGATTTTTGTTGGGAGAGCTAGCGAGGCGCCTGCGGGAAGTGCACTAAACGATATGAGAAAATGAGCTGAGTGCAAAATAGTCAGACCAATAAAGTCACTCACTGTGTCATATTTGGCTCTCTATGCACTCGTTACCAATAGACATGTGTTACCAATATGCCCAGCCCTCTGGCCAACCATCTGCTCAAATAGTGACAGGTGTTTACGGTCGCCACGAAACATCATGATTGATACCCAAAAAAGACATGTTAAACTGTCACGGTCCCGTTGACAGGAAACGGAGACCGGTGACAAATTGCAGAGCACAGTTTCTGGCAAAATTCAGAAGCGTTTCATCGCTCTCGATCTGAAGAATAGAGAATCTCGACGTTCTTTGCGAACTTTCTGACGGAGCATTGCAAAACTACGACTTATACAAACACAACACAGGACGAACGCCAGCCCAGTGGCGTCAGTAGCACGAGCGAGAGGCGAGGGCCAGTGTGGCCTCTCCATATAGTGGTTTTGGGACGTTAAACCCCACATATCAATCAATCATCAGTGTGGCCTCTCCTTTATTTTCATTGTCCGCAAGAGGATTCGTTCTGCCTTCCTTGGCACACATACAAACCTGAACATTCCCGTTACATGCATCATTTTGTTCTAAAAATGCAAGCGCATGGTTGGAACGTAGTATGCGCAAATGCACTTCCCAATTATGACCGCAACAATGGCGGATTCATTTTCTGCCTCCGTGATAGTGCATGGCTCGTGCGAATACCCCCCCCCCCCCTCATCGTTCAACTGCCTGGACCAAAAAGGAAACTTACACCTCTGGACTAGTTTTTCTGTATACAGACCCGGTGATAGATAGATAGATAGATAGATAGATAGATAGATAGATAGATAGATAGATAGATAGATAGATAGATAGATAGATAGATAGATAGATAGATAGATAGATAGATAGATAGATAGATAGATAGATAGATAGATAGATAGATAGATAGATAGATAGATAGATAGATAGATAGATAGATAGATAGATAGATAGATAGATAGATGAGAACTTACCTACGGAGCAGGAATCTGGAGGATTACAAAAGGGGTTCAACTTTTTTAACTTAAGTTGAGGACGACGCAGCGAGCGATGGAAGGGGAAATGACAGGTACAACTTTAAGAGACAAGAAGAGAGCAGAGAGGGTCGGGGAACAAATCGGGGTTAAAGAGATCATATAGTTGAAAGTTGAAATCCAGAAGAAGAAATGGACATGGGGTGGGAACGTAGCACGTAGGCAGGATAATCGCTGGTCATTAAGTGTAACTGACTGGATTCTGAGAGAAGGCAAGCAGGGAAGGGGAGACAAAAAGTTAGGTGGGCAGATGAGATTAGGAAGTTCGCGAATATAAAGTGGCAGCAGCAAGCACAGGATGGAGTTGGCTGGCGGAACATGAGGAAGGCATTTGTCCTGCAGTGGGCGTAGTCAGGCAGATGATGATGAGGATGATGATGAGCTAAATATGCTCTTTTCCTATCACTTGTAGTAGTAGAGTGATAACTGACAGCATGTATGCCAGAAAGTGACGTTGTCAGCGACAATGTTGTCTAGGAGTAAATCATGGAGTTACACTAAACTTCAGTTACCCTCTAAACTCGACTGCTAGGAGAGGAATGATGATGGAATACTCACACTCAGAGGCGTAGGCAGAAAGTTTTTTGTTTTTTCGTGCAGAGGGGAGTGGGAATCCCCCTTTTTTGAAGTGGGGTCCGGCCAGGCAAATGATCATTTTGCGCTATGTATGACATGGCGAAGAAAATTTCGGTGGGGGTGGGGACGAATGGCACAGGTCCAGTGCGCTACCCCCTGGTACACCGGACATGTGGGCGAAGAAAGCCACTGCTCAAACTGGAAGTGCGAGAAGGCCCCGCCGCGGTGGTCTAGTGGCTAAGGTACTCGGCAGCTGACCCGCAGGTTGCGGGATCAAATCCCGGCTGCGGCGGCTGCATTTCCGATGGAGGCGGAAATGTTGTAGGCCCATGTGCTCAGATTGGGGCGCACGTTAAAGAACCCCAGGTGGTCAAAATTTCCGGAGCCCTCCACTACGGCGTCTCTCATAATCATATGGTGGCTTTGGGACGTTAAACCCCACATATCAATTAATGGAAGTGCAAGAAGCGAATGAGAGTCGTTTTGAAAAAAACGCATGAATGCATTTCTGGTCGGTGACCCTGTTAGTTTCATAGTAGGGTATTAAACATTGATAGTATATACGTATAGAACTCCAGAGACCTCAATCACCGATCAACGGGAACAGAGTAACACAATAAATGATTGATTGATTGATTAAGTTTATTGCGCAACTAGGTCGCGAGGAGACGAGGCGAAAAAGCTGCACTGAGCAGCTTGAGCGGAACCTGGTCACCTCACATACACTGAGTGGTTACAGCAGTTGAAAGCATAGCTAATGCATGAACAGAACAGCAAAAACAGTAAAGAAACATGGCAAAAAATAATGAACAAGGGTATTGCGTAAACATTTGAAAAGCCAAGAAAAAGCAAATACCCGTATTGATGAAGACAGTAAGAAAACGACAAAAACAAATTGGCCCCGTATCTGCATGTAATCTGCAAATGTCGTCGAAAGGCGACAGTCTTGCGTGTGGAGAGAGTTAACAAAACATTTATTTGACGTTCTGCGCAAGAAAATAGGTGAATGGTATGCCGGAGGCGCTGCGTTAGAGTGCCTCGAGCGTGCAGTGGAGGCGAACGAGCGCATCAAGTCACGTCACACGTGAGACATGAGCACCACCTGGCAGTGTTTTTTTGGAAAACAAAGTGCGCGCCCGTCTCAGAGGTGATAAGGTGTAGAAAGCAAGGCGACGGGTAGGGGCCACCACCATGTCTTCTTAGCAAAGTGTTGGAAACACTCGCCTTTCCGTGCAAGCGTTGCATGGTCAGCGCAGCGTTATAAGTGCTACGGTCCTTAGAATTACTCATGTATGCCTTTTCTGCAGTAAAAAACGAACATGCAGAATATATACGTGTTGTTATGGTGCTTCAGATATGCGCAATAATTGTTTTTAAATTTACAATCGCACACGTAAAACGCTGATTCTTGAGCAACATTGGTGGGCACTGCAGATTGGGTCGGGCGTTCGGGGTATCAGCATGGTGCTGTTTAAAGTATCCGGTTCTCGGTAACAGTGGACAAACAGACAAATGTACAGACAGACAGACAGACAGACAGACAGACAGACAGACAGACAGACAGACAGACAGACAGACAGACAGGCAGGCAGGCAGGCAGGCAGGCAGGCAGGCAGACAGACAGACAGACAGACAGACAGACAGACCAAAGTTTTTGCGTCGAAGGTTCCCAAGAAAGACTATCGTCTTTAAAAACAGATTAACCTATGGCAGCAGAAGCAATCATACAAACATGTCATGTAGGCTTTCAGCGACAAAGTGGATACATCGAGACCATTATCTTTGCGTAACGAATTTAAAATAGTTGGTAAGCAAGACTGTAGCATTTGGTCACCGTATACATATGTACCACAGGGTATTCGAGATGGTTGTACTTTGAGTGTTCTCTAGATGGATGCACGGACGGATGCAGTTCTGTTTTTGTTGACATTCCAATTACTGGGACAGCCGATGTTGCATGTGCAGAACTTGTCATTGGTAAATGGCGTGCATGTGTTGTTGCGACTTCTGTATAATAAAGCAATTCAGTAAACGCGAGCTCTAGTACAAGCTCCCTCTCCACAAAAGTAATTAGAACTAACAGAAAAGGAGAGCAAGGAAGGTACAAAGAACATTACTTGCAGTAATTAAGTTGCAAATGTGAAGAAAGTAAAGCTTATAGATGAAAAAATAGCTTCCCGCTGGCAAGGCTCGAACCTGTGGCCTTCGAGTAACGCGTCCGATGCTCCAGCAACTGAGCTACAGCGACGGTCATCCCGCCATCCACTTTATGAACGGGTCTTTCTTGTCTGTTAGTTCTAACTAGTGTTGTGCCTAATTAAAAGAAAATTGGGCCTTCACGTTCTCTTCCTTCGTTCTCTCCACTGGAGGAGGCAACAAACAAAGCTTGTAACAGCAGCGGATATCATTTCTGAACATGCATAGTAGTCTCGCTATAGTGATCTCTCGCATTCGCTGACGGGGGCCCTCGACGAAGACAGAGGATTACGCCAACGCGAATAATCACCTCCGATTATTGTTGCGCGATCACGTCATCCGCTCGTTTTCCCGACGAAGCCGTGGGACGATCGACTACGCGCGAGCAAACGCGGTACCACGCTTTTGGTGAATGAACGGGGGGGGGGGGGGGCTCTCGATTACATATACGGACGACGACGATAACCAGAAAGGGCGCCACCACCAGCGCCACTCGTCGATGCTAATCGGCGCCTCATTTCGCCCCTCGGCACCATCAGCGTGTGTACTCTGCAACGACGACGTCGACGCCCGGAGGCGAAGAGGGGGCGAAGCGGACAAGCACGCAGGTTTAAACAGCGACTCCTCCGTAGGAAAAGGTGCGGGCAGGAGCCACGGAGGAGAGGGCTGAAGACCAGCGCCGTTTCCGTCCTCGCTGCCCGGGAGCAGCAGCAAGCAGGATGAATGGACCTGTCCGCGGCGCCAAGAATGGATCACGGCGCTGGCCTCGTCGGCGTGACCCCTGTCCGCTCCTGGCGGCATTACACGGGGCTCCGGTTGCCCCCACTGCGAGAGCCGGTCATTAGTTATCCGGTCAAACCAGTTCCCGGTATCTCTACTCGGCGCCGGAGCCTCTCGCGTGGCTCCACCCCTGCCGGCCGGAGCCGCGCCGTGAGACGCGTCCGTTCTGCTCAATGGTCCCTCCTTGTCTGCAGCAGCGTCTAGCCCTCCCACCACTACACCGCTGCCGGAGTGCTTCTCAGCGTGCAGGACCTACGCCTGCCGAGTCCGGGGCAGTTATATACGTGGCTCGCCTAATCGATTATAGTCGCGCGCGCGCGCTCTTCTACGGGCCCTCCAGGAGTGTTGTTATGGTATTGTTCTTATCCTGAAGCCTTGCTCGTGAGTCGGGCGCGCACGCGAGACGGCCCGCAACTCCTGCTGTTGCTGCTGATGCTTGCGGCTTTGATCGCGCGCGCGCACGCACGCACACACACACACACACACACACACACACACACACACACACACACACACATCCCAAAACTTAACCTTGTTCCTCAACCTTTCTTCTTCAAACGGCCTCCCGTGGTACACACTCGGCTCCTTGACTTCGCCTCCGATGGTTCTTAGTTTATTGTCTGTGTTCTTTTTTTCGTCGTGGTTTCCGGCCTGTCTCATCACTCGTCCGTTTTTACGCTCCTCATGCCGCCCATTTTCACGTTTCTTTCTGGACCCTTGATCCGTAGACGCGAGAGGAACAACCACCGCTGTTGGTGGCTGGCTTCGACCACCGTGCGTGAAGAAGGCTCCGGGTGCCTCAGACGTGCCATGGACTTCGGGGATGTCAATCAGCGGATGATCGCGCGGCCAGCTAGACGCACGCTCAGCCAACTTCTCTGGCTCTCCTTCTGACGCAGTGGATATCCCTTATCGTCCGACGCACTCTGCGTAAAGGTGCGCGATCAGACCCTGCTTTGTGAGCTGTCCGCCCATCTTGTTCATCGCTGACAGCTGATGAGGCGAGGACACGCGTAACATTTCTCCCGTCCGCTCCCTGCAGGCAGGCGTATACGTTAAGGTAGAACACCACTGAGGGCATCGTGCACGCCAGCAATGGTGGTGACCTGATGGCGAACTCTCACGTCATTGATCGTTATGCTTTGGAGAGGTCAGATTTAACAGCTTTGGTTATATATGTCCTGGAAAGCAGTTCAATGGTTAGTTTAGCTTCTTCAGTGTAGGCTTATGCGGGCTCGTGCATCAAAAAGAAGTTATCACGATGAAAGTTATTCGCAAGGGTAGGAGTGAGGGAGATGATAATTCTCTGAGAATTTGTCTTCCTTATAGGTCAACCGTATAAGAGTTGCAACCCCCGCCCACACCCACCATCGCCTTCTCTCGCTGCCATCATATATACTGCTGCACTCGTCAATGATGGTGCTGAGAGCGTGCCAACTGCACATGTGCCCACCATCATGCTGTTTACCATTCGTTCGGTCTATCAATTCATGCACTCGTGGATGCCAGCTCGAATCTCATTCCACGCAATGCATTTTTTGTGCTTTTTTTTCTGCTGGAAAGTGTCAGTAGCATGCGAAGTTGCAAGTAAAAGCTGATAGAGTGCAATGACGTGTTTGTATAAAAACGATGAACGCCAAGTATAAGATAATGAAGTTGCTGTGCAGCTCATGACAACAGATGCATTGAAGGCAACGGTATAACATGATACCGAAATGATCCCGTCGACGTTGGCATGAAGACAGAATAACAACTGCGCGCGTGGCAGCAGTGCTGACAAAGCTGGAAGGACGACCATCGTGTACGGTCAATATGCATGGTACGAAGAGCCTCAATAAGGCGTATCGTCAAAGGCATGATGACGCCATGCAGCAAATGTCCCGATGACATAGCAATACCCTATTGTTGCAATGACAATACTTATAGGTGGCGATACTTACACCACGACCGCATGCCATCGTCGCCACTGTTGTATACGACTTCCTAATGTTGAAGGAAGGAAAAAGGCAGGAATGTTAACCAGTTTGGCATAGCTGGTATACGTTACTCTGCACAGAGGGTATGGATGATGAAGATCGTAGGAAGAGGGGGAGACAGAATAAGAGTGGTCGCACACACGCACACACATAACGTCACAGCGCAGAGCGGAAGTCTTCTGCAGTGTATATACGGCATCATTAAGAGTGTACAGCCGCTCGTGCAAATGTTGATTTTAGAAATTTTAGCGATGTCTTCGTTGCTTGAATTATCGATGACTTTTTCAGGGTGACATTGGAAAATAGTTTCTAGTGTCATCATTCTGTTGTCGAGACGAGCGAGCCTGAGCGAGCGAGAGGGATCGACCCTGCACAGCGTAATGAAGACAGTCACAGAAGACACGCGGCAAAGTCTTCTCGGTACCTCAAGCGTCGCAAACAGCGTTGTCGGCCATCCTTATTCGAAACGAATATGGCTTCATGAAAACCAATCTTAGCCATAAGCGGCATAGCACAGTGGCTTCTTTTCGAAGGAGTCCAGTTGCTATTTGAAATCACTGTAACACGTTTCGGTAGCGTTGCCGATAGTTTTGGCTTATTGATTTATTCAGTGCTGAGTGCGAAATATCCTTTGAGATTTTTTGAAGCATGGCAGCAGCATCGGACCTTCAAATAGGTATAGCTTCTTACTTGTCGTCTTGCAAAGCTGACAGGGCAGTATTATCAGAACGTTTGTTGACGATCCCGCCACACTGCCTTGGCAGCCACTGAAATGTCACTTGTCGCCCCTTCTCGAAAGACGTACGAATGAGGTGTCTCAGATACCAGTTGTTCATATGGTCTACGCCACAGGACTGACAAAAGAGACTGTAGGCATGTAGGGCGCGATTGACACCACCAAGTGCAGCACCAAGAGCCGCAAGTTCTGCAGCTGCTGATGTTGCGGGGTGGCCGGTCCTAAAGCTAACAGTTGCATCTCTCACTGGGATAGTCACCACTCCGCACGAGCTTAAGAAATGGCAGTTGATCTATCAGTATAAATATGCACATGGTCGGTGCATTTCTCGTGCAGGAAAAGCAGACATGGCTGTTCCAAGACAGGCGATGAGAACTCGTATTTTTTCTTGATTCCTGGTACGCTGAGGTTCACTACAGGACGAATCGAACACCTTGGGTGGTTTGGATGCGGGGCTGAAGCTTGACGGTAAGCTGGCGGAGTAGCTCGAGATTGTTGCGGAGCGTGATATTTGCGGTCTGTTTGAGGTCGGTGTTGCCAGTTGGCCGCTATAGAAGCTTGAGCGAAATGCCTGATGTGAGATCATCATAATCATCATCATCATCATCATCATCATCATCATCATCATCCTGACTACGTCCACTGCAGGACAAAGGCCTCTTCCATGTTCCGCCAGTTAACCCGGTCCTGTGCTTGCTGCCAATTTATACCAGCAAACTTCTTAATCTCATCTGCCCACCTAACCTTCTGTCTCCCCCTAACCCGCTTGCCTTCTCTGGGAATCCAGTTAGTTACCCTTAACGACCAGCGGTTATCCTGTCTACGTGCTACATTCCCGGCCCATGTCCATTTCTTCTTCTTGAATCTTGAATCAATGTTGACGTTTACAACAACATTATGATGACGCTGGGACGACGATGACATGAACTATAGGACGAAATGAAAAAGACGCAGTGACGGTGTAGCGTTCGCTGAACCATGCATTCGCTAAAATTTGCATTGGGAGCATTGGGCCGGTGCCACGCCTGCCCATTAGAGAAAAGAATGGCGGATCGATGTTGATCGGGCGTAATGTGCATCAGGCTGGCCTCGAAGTCAATATGTATAGTTTGGTGGGAAAGATAACGGGCTTGGTCTGATTTTCCGTGAAAGCAACCTTCGTATTGCAAATTTGAATTACAGGGCTCAAGTTATACTTGGCACAACCTGTGAGACCCCCATTCATACTAACCCGCCATGGTGGCCTATAGTGGCTAAGGTACTGGCTGCTGACCCGCAGATCAGAACCCGGCCGCGGGGGGCGCATTTTCGATGGAGGCGAAAATGATTGAGGCCCGTGGGCTTAGAATAAAGTGCACGTTACATAATCCCAGCCGGTCGGAATTTCCGGAACTTTCCCCTACGGCGTCTCTTATGATCATATGGTGGTTTTGGGAAGTTCAACCCCGTTAATTATTATTACCATCCCCACTGCTAATCGGTCCAAAACGAACTGAAGGTACGTGCTTCTTGAAGACGACAACCATGTGCGAACACATTTGCTTAAAAAGTATTTTTATGGTGCGTCAGCGAACTTACCACATATTTTTATCGTCCCCTCTCTATAATCCTTATATTCCTATTTCATATTTTTTGACACCTAAAGGTATTCAATCCGAAGCTCTTCTGGCTCATTTGCATGCCTTCCGCTGTTTACTTGCCATCAGATTGCCTGTCGTACGTTGCACTGGCCTGGCGCCATCTTTCAGAGTGCAGTACAATGTGGGGTAGCGTGAACATGCCTGAACATGAGTAGCATGCTCTGCTCACTGTAAAGAGTCTGAGAACTGGCTAACCTCCCTGTCCTTCCTCATTTATTCCTCCTCCTCCTCCTCACTGTAAATAAGACCATCCCCCCACGCACACGTGCGTGCGTGTGTGTGCGTGCATGGGGTCCAGCGAGCACAGTATTCAAATGTGAGTGCTGTGCGTGCGTGTCTCCCTGTTTGTAAGAAACGGAGAGAGTAAATACATGTACTTCCACAGCAGCAAAAGTTTGCAGGACGCTAAATGTTGGATAAAGCTGAATTCCCACTTCGTCTGGGAATGTAACTTCGAAATAAATGTTCCATACTGCACTTGGCATATCGACCTACCCTTGATTAGAAGCATTAAGGGATGATATAGCAGAAATTCGCATTTGTTCCGGTTCCAACCTCCCGCAATCTTTCGCTCTTGATGGGACGTTCTTCATAAGGTTGACTTCATCGTGCACAGCGCTTTTGGAAAACTTCCGTTGCTGCGCGAACGATGCTTATTCCTCCTAGTGCGGGAGACTGAGGAGAGATGCAAAAACTACGAAGAAACAAAATAATTAGCCCTACGAGTTCGCATCCACGCACGATCTGCATGCTTCACGTCCACATTCCCGTATATATCAGCATAATGCTTGACAGTCCAAATCGCGGGTACCTGCCTGCTCTAATCGCAAGCTCAGAGTATGAAGACGACAAGTCAAAGAAAATACAAAAGAACAAGAAAGTGAGTAAACAGATAAATATATAGAGGCCAATAAGTAACTACGCCATAGGAAGAAGAGAGCTCACGTTGATTAATGGTTTTATAATAGGGGTCCAGCGTCGCTTATATGGCTTGATGGGAACCTCGCCCCGTTTTCTGTCTGTTTTATTATCGTGCAGAGATCGAACGCGGATCATCACGAAACCACGTAGTGTGTGTTCCCAGCAGGGTCCACGCTGTGCAAACACGCACACGATGAACTGAACGAGAGAGAGGGAGGGAAGAAATAAGGGGAGGTTCGGGAGTGATGAAGCTGTGCCGTAGGAAGCATTGCAGAGGAGGTGGAGAATGAGGCGTAGTTTAGTGGGAAACGTGGCCTCTGGCAGGCTGCACGGATGAAGAACTCCTGCATATGCAGCTGCTTTATCATCGTGCTTGTGTGTAGTAAATACACGTTCATTCGCATTCGCGCACCCTGTCTATTATGTAAAAATACGCTTCCTAAATGCGGACACCTCCCAATCCTTTTTCTGTTACTGTGTCCTGGGACAACCCTCTATACATATTTGTTGTTGTTTTTTTTTTCGACGCAGGGTAATTGACGGGTGGGGCTCACTGGCACTACGGAATTCGTCAATCTTTTGCGTTTATTTCGTTCATTTTATCGCGACTCACCGTTTTGACTAGCCGAAACAGGCGCAGGCATTCGCCTTTGTGCGAGAATGTATGTGCAGGCCAGCATGGTGACAATTACCCGGCTGATCATTCTCTGAAGATAGGAGCGATTCTTTTTTTTTTTTTCATACGCCTTTTTTTATGCAGCTCGTGCTTACTCCGAGGCTTTTTCAATTCAAAAGAAATTAAATGCGACAGTGCTTACTTATAGCGGTTTGTATGGCGTTACTCGAATACAAGTTTCTCTGGAGAGGATCAATTAGCTAAAATCATGCTTTCGTTGCAGTAATGGCAAAAAAATAAAAGTGTGCTGGATTAACTGTCAAACACGGACGTTTACTGCTGATATGATAAGCAATGCCACGAAGGAGAGAACGGGAGAAATATTAATAATAATAATAATAATAATAATAGTAACGATAGATAGATAGATTTAAAGCTGCACACGCTGTAATTGACGGGCAGCTTGACACCTCCCAGTCGTTGCGCTATTCACACGTTTTAACGCATGGTGAGATTCTAGGATTCTGCCACGCAATAATAGATGCGCTAAGGAGACTCCTTTTACTACATAACATTCATATTGTGCATCTTCTAAACCAGCTTTACACAATTGCGTGGCTTTGGGGGGGGGGGGGGGGTGGGGGGGAGAGGGAGGGTTTTGCTTGCTATATAGACGGCCTGGGTTCTGTTGTCAGTTCGAACTGAAAATATTGCTCATATATTAAATGCGAAGCATTTCTTAAGGAACTTCGGCGACTTTGAGCATATCTATCTATCTATCTATCTATCTATCTATCTATCTATCTATCTATCTATCTATCTATCTATCTATCTATCTATCTATCTATCTATCTATCTATCTATCTATCTATCTATCTATCTATCTATCTATCTATCTATCTATCTATCTATCTATCTATCTATCTATCTATCTATCTATCTATCTATCTATCTAGCCGCCTGCGACTTTTAGCTCTCCTGGCCGTTTCGATAATGGGATCGATACCAAAATTGGTATGGCATAAGATAACTGTATGACAAGCAGAACTGACAAGTCATATCATGAAAAACATGACATATATGTCATGAAAGTCATGATTTACATTTCATGGTCTTGCTGCTCTTGCGGTGGTTTCGTTCACATGATATATGGCAAAATTGTTGTGGCATGACTGCATGGCGAACATAGGTGACAGACCCTAAAGTGAAAATCATGACACGCATGTCATGTAAGTCATGAATCATGACTAAACGCCACGCTTATGGTGCGCTCGCGGCCGCTTCGCTAGCTTCACATATACCAAGTTTGGTATTATGGGACGTGAATGGATTACGAAGGTATATGACTGGTGCCAACATGATAATCATGAGATACGTGTCATGTGAGGCAATTACTATAGGCCACGTTCATGATGCGCTCGTGGCCATTTCGCTAGCTACACATATACCAAGTTTAGTATCACGTGACGTGAATAGACGATGAAGGTAAATGACACGTCCAAACTTGATAATCATGATATGTGTGTCATGTAAAACATGACTACATACTACGCTCATAGCGTGCTCGCGGCCGTTTCACTAGCTCCACATAAACCAAATTTGTTATCAAGTGACGAGGGTAGACGACGAAGGTAAATGACATGTCCAAATATGATAATCTATACTAGGAAGTCATGTATGGCATAATTTATTTCCACCTCGTAACGTTGTGCTGATTTTAAAGTGACGTATCAACCTTCTTTATTCGTGTTTCGCATATTATCGATTCCCACTGTGCGTGGGATCTGCCAATGTTTCTATTTGTATCTTTCTCAACTTGTCGGTAACGCACAAGACGACGATTTTCCACTCGCGACCAACGACAACGACACCAGGGTGTGTGCGAAATGAGGTATATACTTGACGCTCGCACGGTAAACCGCGTTGGGTGCAGAAAACATTTGGATGGAAAGGTGGGCTAGTTGGTAATTCATGATGGTTCAGCGAACTGTGAGCGCGGGGGTAAACACAGACACACAGCACGAGAGGTACACAGCTGGTGCTGTGTGCCTCTTCTTTGCTTTGTGTCTGTGTTCACCCCCGCGCTCCCAGTTCGCTGAACCATCAGAAAACATTTGGCTGGATCGGCAATATTGACCGAGAAGAAAAATACCACGATTTTTGCCTTGAAATGGTTCCTCCAAAATATATGTGGAACCAGGTGACGTTTTCCAACTCTGTCACAAGTGGCGGTACGTTTATGTACTCAGAATTAGGGCATGAAACGTTCATCAGGCTTAATGCCTCCTTGCTTCCAATGAGTACCCATTAACTGTTGTCAATTATCATCGAGACATTTTTCACGCGGAAGCGCTAAAGAGCTCATTGCACAGTAATCACGTCGTCGGCGTCGGCGTCGTTGGCTGTGAGCGAAAAATCATCATCTTGTCCGTAGCCGAGAAATCAAGAAGTAAGCAAATCAAATGAATAAGAAATATTTCAAGGTACGAGTGATCAACTAGCCCAGGCCGCCTGCATGGCAAGCAGGTGCTATACTACAGAGCAGCGAGATGTGAAACTGCTTTAAAAATAATTACAATATGAATGCCACGTAGGGGAAAGAGTCTGCTTAACGCATCATATATCGCGTGGCAGAAGCGTATACAGTCGCGGCAGGCGTCCAAAGATGCGAAACAACGAGTGGGTGTTTGAAAGGACTATATGCCCATTACAGTGAACACTGACATAGTTAATCATCATCAGCAGCGGAAAAAGGTAACTGCTGCGTAGGGTTCGTGGGTGGCCGTACAGACGCATAGTGGGCACCGCGCAGAGTCCCAAAAGAAACAATTATGCAGTAGTGGGCACTTAACAAATGCGCTTGCAACGGGGGCATTCAATAATACTTTCGTTTATTCACGGTACTTTCCAGGTGCGGATAAACATTACAGAAACACTGAATTCAGTGGTGAATTGATTTAGTGACAAACTGATTTTACGGTGGCAATTAAGTCTCTTTAAGATGCTGTTTTGATATCTTTTGACATATGCAAGAGCAGGTAAATACCTCAATAATTCGATCACTAGGAACTAAAATACACGTGGTCATTTCACTATCTGATGTGATGTGATGTGAATGTATACGGTTGAACCTGATGGTCCCCGAGTGGGCCTGGCCAGGTGACGTTGAATTAACTCGCGTGTATTGAGGACAGAACAAGGTTGTTTCAATCACTAACTCTCTGATGCACGCTTAATGCTAAATGGCATTAGACACTACATGTATGAAGTCTGTCTAATGACGCATTAGGGGTGTTCTAAGTCCACATTAGACTCTCAAGATTCATTTTCATAAAGGCGCAGTTCAAAATAGCTTTTACTCGGGATCCAAATGGCTTGGAAGTTTTCGCACGCAAGTGCTATAGTCAGCCGGCCAGGCCATCACATTTATTATTTACACTGTCCATGAATACGGAGGCTCACTCTGCAAGGTCAGCGACGTAGTCACGCCATTTTTTTTTTTTTGAAACGCACGCAAATAAGGCCATCTCTTAAATTATGTTGCATGACCACGATACTCTAGACAAAGCGGGAGCAATTAATATACTTCCCGGTGTAAGTAAAAAAAAAACGACCTCTCCAGCATCTTTCTTTCTTTACCAGGGCCATTCTCTGACGTTCCGAAGCAGGTTATGAATGCTAATAAGCGAAGTAAATATTGAGTATGGCACCCAGCTTTTATAATAGGCGACTGCTCCACTAGCTCTATGAATGAAAGCGTATAAATGGCGGCGTTGGCCCTCAGTTGCGCTGTCCGATGATACCTAGCGAGCGTGGGTAACTAATATATAAAGATAGAGAGAGATGGGTAGGAAATAGAGAGCGGGAGTAGAACTGTACAGATAAAAGAAGTTACGTTGATACGCTCTCACAGTCTTCGGGCCCCGAAAGTATTTTAATAAATCTATGCTATAGTGCACCGCTTCTTGTCATGAGCAGTGCTCAGAAGTAGATGCAAACTTCGTAAAAATCGAAAAGCATGGAAATACCGGTGGCTTATGATCATTTTGCAAGTTTCCGGCAATGTTTTTTTTTTTTTTATAAACACGGCTTCTGCCACTTTATCTGCACCTCAATGCGCTGGGTATAACGACACTTAGTTTTCTATCGTTGTCTTTCATTAATTAAAGAAGCATGCGCAAGCGGCGTCTTATATTATGAAAGTCACCTACTTGAACACCTATCGGGCTCATCGCGCCATCTTTTGAGGACATTGGAATGCATCAAGGTCTCCGAGATTGCCGACACATTCTCGCCGCACCGTCTTCTCTGGAATTGCCGGTCCGTGCGATGAGCCCGAATCCTGCGCTCTGACACTTTTCAGAGCAAAAGAAAATTTTGCGGCGGTTTCCGCGCAGTGGCAACGCGTCGATGTAGGAACGTAGTGGGCGCTGCGAAAGAAGGTCCTTGATTTATCATATTAATGTAAGGTATTCAAGCCAGTTTAAAATGCCGAAGAGCGGCGCATTCTGTTCGATTTGTTGAGGCATAAAATGAGCGTAGATGTTACCAATTAGGATTATAAAAAGCTTCTTTCCAGCCAATACGTAAACAATTGTCGGCCTCTACTGTGTTAAACTCCAATTATCATTTAATTCACCTCTTCATATCTCTAAATACTGCATCAAACTAACCTCACCGCGACCAAACACATACTTTTTTCACTTTGACACACCTCTAAGGCTAAGACATCAATCTATAAATGTAAACCAAAAAGAACGCAAATGCGAAGAACCGGTTGCACTGCCACCTTCGACCCCGATTCCAATATCCTCCATAGCTTTAACATCTGTTTCGTCAGTAATAAAGCATTCTCTAATTCTTACTATAGTACTTTACAAAGGAAGATGCTCGCTAACTGTTATAAAGTTGTAATCTGACATGTTTCTAATTGTTTATGCCAGATTATTATTATTATTATTATTATTATTATTATTATTATTATTATTATTATTATTATTATTATTATTATTATTATTATTATTATTATTATTATTATTATTATTATTTTTATTATTATTATTATTATTATTATTATTATTATTATTATTATTATTACTACTACTACTACTACTACTACTACTACTACTACTACTACTATTATATCACGCCAAAGTTCATATGTTGTTTGCTGAAACTGGTTGTCTGTCAACAAACTGTACATTCATTCCCAACCCTATGTAATACCGAGATGGATCCCGGACCTTCTATACTGATCATGTACTTGAAGACCTGCTAAAGACAGTCAAGGACTACGCCACAAACAATGTCCTCAACTATCCCAGAATTAAATACTGAGCCGCACTACATTAGTGATGTTTTAGCCCACATCAAGGAAAGAGGCTAGAGAATGTGTAAAGTAAAACCTTTGTGCTCGATCAATGGCAGACAGATGTTCGTGTGACTCAAATTCTCTGAAAAATTAATGGCCTTGCTTCAATCGAGACTACTATAGATAACGCGGAGGACTGCGCTGGACGTGATAACATCATGTTTTAAGGCATATCCGATGGGGCACCAGAAAACACCCAGCATGTTGAGCAAAATGTATTACAAACGATAGATGAGCTCTAAATGTTGTTGTACCAGGTGAAAGCATATCCCGCGCAGACCGAATAAGACGCCACAAACCATCTAAATCCCGGCCACTGACAGCAAAGTTTACCAATAGTAAAATAAAAGATCTTATTCTTTCACAGAGTCGCAGGCTCAACTCAAGGGCAGTAATGTAGCAGTTAGCGAGAACTTCTGCCCAAAGACCCGCAGCTTGCGGAAGAAATTGAATGAATTTTGCAAAAACCTCAAGAAACCATTTAAAGTGAGGTATAGGAAGGTACTGGTTGACAAGAAATGCTACCAATATAACAATGTTGAAGATGGCATTGATTAAGTTGTTCCGTCAACGAGCCCAATTACAGAACTAAGCCTATAGCCTTGTTCAGTTCACTCCAGTCGCCTTCGTCCCATGGGAAAGAAATAGCTAAAGAAGAGGGTTGGTGGTTTCACTAGGGCTGCAGAAGTTGCTCCTTTTCCTTTCCTTTCTCTCTCGATACTATTCACCAACATACGTAGCAGTGTTCCAAAAAGAGACGAACTCAGTAGCGTAATTAGCGATAGGAACGCAAACATAATAGCGTTAACGGAAACGAAATTGAATATATAGCATACGTTTGGAGCACGTCTAATCATTATTATGTGAAGTGTCACTACAAATTTTTCAAGCTAACTTTGTGCAGATACCTGTCACTCATGAAGCATCAGATAAATGTGTCATGGCAGTGCCCGTGTGGTTACGGTGTGCACTAGTGCACTCCGAAAGTGTCGAACTATTTAGATACTTGTAATCAAACTTGTAAAGAATAATATTTGAGGTAGTGCATGAAGCATTTGCGCATTTACTGATGTATTAAGCAGTATCAATATAGCAATGTGATGACGCAGTAGAATCACGAGATTGAGACACCCCGCGTCTGGGAGTCGTGAATTTTGCGGCAATTATTTAATGAGCGTAAGGCAAATTTATTCACCTAAGTTGGCTATGCCTCACTAGTTTACCGCTATGCAACAAAAAGTACACAAATAAAGCTTGCTTAGCAGTAGTACAGTAAAGCGTTAGGATGTAACGTACTAAGTGTTCTATAGTGTTTTGTTGCAGTACAGCAATGCTGTGCAGCAAAGCAGTGAACATAGAGCATTGCGGAGAAGTGCGCACATGACATTGCTGTGCAGTATTGAGAGATGGAAATGACGACATGGTACGAAGTAATGATGTACGCACACTCTTTCTCCCCTCCCTCTTTCCCTCCTCTCACACCCTTATCAGTGGATAAGAAAGAGGAGAAGGTTGGACGAACTCCCTCGCATCCTGTAACTAGCGCCTCCACTTCTGTTAAGAGAATTTATGAAAGCTGTATACCATACGATTCGCCCAAGCTTTCACTCTTTCCCGCCGCGGTGGTCTAGAGGCTAAAATACTCAGCTGTTGACCCGCAGGTCGCGGGATCGAATCCTAGCTGCGGCGGCTGCATTTCCTATGAAGGCGAAAATGTTGCAGGCCCGTGTGTTAAGATTTGGGCGCACGTTAAATAACCCCAGGCGGTCTAAATTTCCGGATCCCTCCACTACGGCGTCTCTCATAATCATATGGTGGTGTTGGGACGCTAAATCCCACATATAAAACAATGCTTGCACCGTCAAAAGCTTTTCAAAATCCAAAAACACCCTACGTTTGCTTAGAATGACACTAATTATAAAACTCTACCTGTTTGCTTTTCTGTTCCAAAAAAACATATTCTTGGGATACTGCTGCGGCAATTTGCCAGCGTATGTAAGTTGCGCAAGCTTTAATATTTTCGGAGATAACTTATAGAATACAACGAAAAAAAAAATGGGCAGATCCCACGTACAGCGGGAATCGGTGATATGCGAAGCACGAATGAGAAATGTTGATATGTCACTTTAAAATCAACACAACGTTACGAGGTGGAGGTTAATTATACCGTACATGCCTTCCATGTCATGATTATAATGTTTGGATGTGTGGTTTACCTTCGCAATTCATTCACAACACGTGATACCAAATTTAGTATATGTGGAGCTAGCGAAACGGCCAGGAGCACGCTATGAGCGTGGTACGTTGTCATGTTCTTACATGACACGCGTGTCAGGATTATCATGTTTGCACCAGTCATACATTTCGGCATCCATTGACGTCACGTAACACCGAATTCGGTATAGGTTGTGCTAGCAAAACGGCCGCGAGCGCAACAACAAGGGCCTAGTATACTCCAACGTAGCGTTCACTGGCGCGCACGGAGGAGGCGGGGGCACAGCGACGCTACGTTAGGAAAACGCGAGCACTCTATAGTCTGACGCCAGGCGCGACCAGCGTCCATCGGCGTGGCCCGATGGCAACCGGCGCGAAGTGCGACCTCCCTCTTTCGGTGACGGAGGGACGCTGGACGCACTGAAACGCGCATTCGTCACAGCAACGCAGCGCGGCGCGCGCCTGCGAGTATATGGGAGGACCGGCGCATGGCGTGTCAACGCCGGCAGGACGCGACGAAATGAACGCAGGCGAGCACGCGTACTGCGTCGCGTCTAAATGTATTGGCGTCTTGACTGTGGAATGTAGTTATGTTCTCATATGACACGCATCTCATGATTATCATGTTTGCACCAGTCACATACCTTCGTCAATCATTGGCGTCACGTACTACCAAATTTGGCATATGCAAGCTAGCGAAATGGCCGCGAGCGCATCATGAGTGTGGCATGTAGTCATGTTGTTACATGACACGCATGTCGTGATTATCCTGTTTGGATGTGTCATTTACCTATGTCGTCCATTCGCGTCCCATATTACCGAGTTTGGTACATGTGAAGCTAGCGAAACGGCCGCGAGCGCATCATGAGCGTAGCAGGGGGTCATGTTGTTACATAACACGCATCTCGTTTATCATGTTTGCACCAGTATCACACCGTCGTCATCCGTTCACGTCCCGTAATACTAAATTTGGTATAAGCGGAGCTAGCGAAACGACCACCAGCTCATCGTGAGCGTGGCATATAGTCATGTTGTTACATGACACGTGTACCTCATGATTATCGTGTTTGCACCAGTCACATACCTTCGTCATTCATTCACGTAGCGTAATACCAAATTTGGTATACATGACGCTAGCGAGACGGCCGCGAGCGCATGATGAGCGTGGCATGTAGTCATGTTGTTACATGACAAGCATGACATGATTTTCATATTAGGGTCTGTCACGTGTGTTCGCCACGCAATCATGTCATACCATACCATTTTTGCAACATGTCATGTGAACGAAACCACCGCAAGAGCCGCAGGACCATGAAATGTAAATCATGACATTCATGACATCCACCTCATGATTTTCATGTTATGACTAGTCAAATATGTACTTTATACAGTCATGTTATGCCATACCAAGTTTGGTATTGATACCATTATCGAAACAACCAGGAGAGCTTAAAGTCGTAGGCACCTAGATAGATAGATAGATAGATAGATAGATAGATAGATAGATAGATAGATAGATAGATAGATAGATAGATAGATAGATAGATAGATAGATAGATAGATAGATAGATAGATACGCTCAAAGTCGCCGAAGTTCGCTAATAAATGCTTCGCATTTAAAAAGACACCATGAATGTCATGTAGCGGGAGAAGCCTCAACGCATTTAGGGAAGGGGGGCGGATCACCGTCGAGAGCAGTCGCACCTCACTTCGGCTCCGCCAATTTTCGGCCCTCGCGTCGGTCCTTTCGACCCTATCCGGATAATTTCTTCACGGGTGGCTGGAGCACATTGTCTGGATTTCTTCGACACCCACTTTATTGCGAAACTCGCCCGGGGTGGCCCGGGAGAGCTTTCGAAAGCCTTCGACCACGCCGTGCACCGACCTAGGCCTCTTAGGCCTAGCTCGAGTGCGGCCGCCTGCACATCAGCTGACAGACGGAGCGACCGCCCGGCCGCCCGCCGCTGCCTCGTCGCCCATCTCCTAGCTGTCCACCGCTATGGAGTATATTGTCGAAGGACAGGACGTGTCCCCCGAGGAACTCTCGGACGAATCCTGGCAGTCGCCAGGCCTCCGCGCCCAAGAGCAACGCCGCGCAGCCTTGCGCCTTGCCACCGCCGCAGCTAAGCCCACCACCACGCCGGCTTCTCTGCCCTCGTCGAAGCGGGTAAATACATCGCCTCCGCAGCACCGCCGCCGCGCTCCGCTCCCTCGTCTCCCGGCGGACACGATTCACATCGTCGGCCGCCCAAAAAGCCCCGTAGAACTCACCAAGCTACAGCCTTGGCACTTGTACACCGCCTTGCTGCAAGCAGCGTTCCTGCAAGACCTCCCGCCCGCATCTCGCGACACGGTGCGGATCCACCCCGTCAACAACACTTTTACGCTCAGCGTCGCGGACTCGGCTCGTGCACAAGCATACCTCCGCATCACCTCCCTCACGGTTTCCGGCAACACTTTCACCGTCCACCTTTACGCCCCACCGCCAGACGATGCCCTCAGGGGCATACTGTACCACGCCTTCGACGACTTCACGGACCAAGCCATCCTTGAAGACCTTCAGGCAAGCAATCCTACCCTCTCTGTTGTGGGCGGCCGCCGCATGGGCAAGGCCCCTCACATCTTGGTCACCCTCATGGAGCCGAAACTACCGCGGTGGATCTTCTACCACGGTGTCCAGCTTCGCCTCCTTCCGTTCCGCAACAAGGTGGAAGCCTGCTACAATTGCCGCTCGACCGGCCACCGGACCGACGTGTGCCCCAAGCCGCGGCAGGAGCGGTGCCATCGGTGCGGCGCTGCTCACCCCACACCGCCCGAAGGATCGCCACCCACTTGCAAACCCCGCTGCATCGTCTGCAATGGGAATCACTCCACGTACAGTTCCAACTGTAAACACCGCTACGTGCAGCGCCCTCAACGCCAGAAGGCCCCGGCACCTGACACACACCCCCCGCCACAACAGCCTGTTCCGCCCGCAGCGGTAGTGCGCTCTTCCCAGCAAGCAGCAAATGGTCCCTCACCAGCTCCACCGCCCAAGTCGGTTACTGCCTCTCCGCCCCCCGTACCAGCGGTGCCTAAACCCACATCACAGCCCATGAATTCGACATGGCCCCGCGGCGCCCCCGGCTTGCCCTCGGAGCCGCAGGTTGTTGCACTGCAGCAAGAAAACGCCTCCCTCCGACAGCAGGTCACTGCACAAAGCGCTCAAATTGCAGCTCAGAAGACCCAAATTGATTCCCTCCAAGCGAAACTGCAAGCTCTTGAAGAGAAGCTGGAATCAGCCATCACAGTGAAATCCTCTCTGCCCTCTACCATTTGCTCCTCCTCCGACATGGACGTTCAGACTCCCGAAGGATGCACTGGCAAGCGCCGTCGACCCAACACTCCCCTTGAATCTCTTCACTTTTCTGAAGAGGTCCAGGTATCCATCAAGACGGCCTTGGTGGATCTTGAAGAGCGGTTGGATAGCCGCTTCAACTCCGTCCACCAGCTTCTCACTGCACAGCACGAAGCTCTAAATTCCCTGCGCACAGACTTCGCCGCCTACCCCCCCGCCACGTCCTTCCAATCTCTACAGTCAACAGTTGATAGCCTACAAACTGCCATGCTTGGAAGCATCCGAGCAAAGCTACCCCTCCATGCCCGCACCACCACCTCCTCCGGCGCCGCCCGAACCTCGCAAACACCGGTCGAGGCAACATCTTCCGCTGTTAAAAATGGCTGACCGATCCATCGTCACCATTTGGCAGTGGAACTGCCGTGGTTTTCGTCCCAAGCGTAACCACCTCCTTCTCCACCTACAACAACTAGACCCCTCGGACGCGCCTGATATCATCGTACTACAGGAAACTCACGCCGACGTCTCCCTCTCGGGTTACGTCGCCTACAACCAAGTAACTCACCATCCTCTGCCCCATCCCGTGACGGCCGTCCTCACCCGGCGGACGCTCGCTGTCAATCGACACGATCTACCCTTCCCTGCAGTCCATCACGTCTTTCTCGAGACACTACCTCAGCAACGTGAACAGCCCTCTCTGTTTATTCTCAACGTGTACAACCCCCCTCGCTCCACTGAAGACGCGTCTCTCCTAGCCTTGCTCCGTGCCGCTGCAGCGAAAGCAGCCAAATCACCCCTTCTTATTCTCGGCGACTTCAACGTCAAGCATCCGGACTGGGGTTACTCGAAGGCAGATGGCCCCGGAAGGAGGCTGTGGCAGCTCGCTCACGATCTCAACCTTTCCCTGCTCACCGACCCCACGCAACCAACGCGCATCGGCAACAGTGTGTGCCGCGATACCACCCCGGACCTCAGCTTCTGCCGCAGCGTGCCCGACGCGCGCTGGTATAACACGCATCAGTCCCTCGGCAGTGACCACTATGTCCTCACCATTCAAGTTCTCACCTCCCCCAGCAAGCCGCGCCCACACACGGCCCGCTATACAGACTGGGACGCTTTCCGAGAACGCCGGTTGCACTCCGCCACTTCCAACATCGAGGACCTCTCGACGTGGACCGACCAGCTGCTAGAGGACCTCGACGCAGTCACCACCTCGATCCCCACCACGAAGGACTATCCGGCAACTGACGCCCGTCTTGCCCACCTGTGGGCCGCCCGCACCGGCCTTTGCAACCGTTGGCAGAAGCAACGTCACAACCGTCGCTTACGCCGCCGCATTGCGCACCTCGATCGTACGATCGAGCAACACACCACCGCGCTCGCCCGCCAACAGTGGGAGCAGCTCTGCTCGGGTCTCTCTGGTCAGTTGGGCTGCAAACAGTCCTGGCATCTCCTCCGCCACCTCCTCGACCCTGCTTCTGCCAAGTTGGTCGCTCGGCAGCAGTTACAACGAGTGGTCCGGGCTTACCCCGGCGACACTCCGTCGCTGATGGCAGACCTGTCCGCCAAATACCTTCAGCTTCTGCCTCCTGGCACACCTCCTCCCCCTCTCGCGTCCTACTCTGGGGCCCCCAACCCAGTACTGGACGCCGATATCACGGAAGCGGAGGTCTACGCGGCATTACAGAAGCTCCGCACCACTTCCGCCCCCGGCCCAGATCGCATCCCCAACAAGCTCCTCCGAAACCTCGACGCCCCTTCGGCTGCTACCCTCACTTCGTTCCTCAACGAGTGCTGGCGCTCCGGCAACCTCCCCCAATCATGGAAACACGCTCGCGTGGCTTTCATCCCCAAGCCGGGCAAGAAACTCACAATCGAGAATCTCAGGCCCATTTCACTCACCTCGTGCGTCGGCAAGCTACTAGAACATGTCGTTCTCGCTCGCTTGCAAACGTACACGGACGCACACCATCTCCTTCCCCACACCATGCTTGGTTTCCGCCCCCACCTATCCACGCAAGATGTCCTCTTACAACTCCACCATGATCTCCTCGACCCACCCACATTTTCAGACACAAAGGCTCTCCTTAGCCTGGACCTTCACAAGGCGTTCGACCACGTCTCCCATTCGGCTATCCTTGCCGAACTCGCAGCCCTCAATCCCGGCACCCGCACCTACAACTACATTCGCGCGTTCCTCACCGCCCGCACGGCCGAAATCATCATAGGGGACCTCCCGTCTCCCACGTACGAGCTTGGCCCTCGTGGCACCCCTCAGGGCGCCGTCTTGTCGCCTTTTCTATTCAATCTTGTCCTCCGCTCGCTTCCTGGCAAGCTGGACCGTATCCCCGGTCTTAAACACACCCTGTACGCGGACGATATTGCTCTCTGGGTCACGTCGGGCTCTGACGGCCATATCGAGCAGACGTTGCAACGCGCAACCGACGTCGTCACGTCCCACGTGCACGCGGCCGGTCTTACTTGCTCAGCGGCCAAATCGGCCCTTCTTCTCATGCGGCCTCCCGACCGGCGTCGCTACAAAACTCCCCACCCCACCATCACGGTTCATGCCAACTCTACTCCTGTCCCCGTCGTTTCGCATCTCCGCGTGCTCGGGCTGATCCTACAGTCCAACCGCCATAATACACACACCATAGACAAGCTCTCGCTCTCGGTGCAGCAGACCGCACGTATGCTCGCCCGTGTCCGTGCGCGGCGTGAGGGCATGCGAGAACACGATCTACTTCGCCTTATCGACGCTTTCGTCGTTTCCCGCCTCACGTACGGCCTTCCTTATACACGTCTCCTAAAATCGGAACGCGATAAAATTGACGTCCTCATCCGCCGGGCATACAAGACTGCCCTCGGCCTTCCCCCCAACACGTCCACCGATCGTCTTCTCCGTTTGGGTGTACACAACACGCTCGACGAGTTGATTGAGGCTCACCGCTCCGCTCAAGTGCAACGCCTTTACCGTTCGCCGACCGGTCGCCACATCCTTTCCTCCATCGGCCACGACACCTCCTCCCACCCTCCGGATCTGGTCTCATTACCCCATGCTATTCGAGCGGCGTTCTACATCAAGCCGCTACCTAAGAATATGCTGGCGGGCCACCACGACGCTCGCCGCCAAGCCCGTGCCGCCATGCTTCACGCAAAGTACGCCGACCACCCGGCCGTCGCCTACGTAGATGCGGCCCGATACAATGCACGCAGGGACGCCTTCGTAGTCGTTTCCGTGTCGCCCTCCTCAGCTCCTTTGGGGCCGACCATCACGGCTGGCACCGTCAGAACGCCTTACGCCGTCGAGGCGGAGGAAGTGGCCATTGCTTTGGCCGCGACCTCGGCTGACGCAAGCGTCATAATCAGCGACTCGAAACAAGCCATCTCGAATTTCGCGCGAGGTCTCGTCTCGCCTACCACCTTACGGCTACTTCGGCCCCTACTGCAGCAAGATGAGCAGTGCCGCATAGAACTGATCTGGGTCCCCGCCCACTCGGGTCACCCCGGCAACGAGACAGCTCACCAACGCGCTCGAGGATTCGTCGACCGAGCGGTGGGCCACTCAGAGTCGGACGCCCTGGTGCCGGAGCCCCTGGTCACCTACCACGACATCACTCAGCACTATCGCCTCGAGCGATATTTCTATTCACATCCTCACAGCAGCCTTCCCAAGCGGTCCGAGATCGCCTGGCGTCGCCTACAGACCCGCACCTTCCCGTGCCCCCTCGTGTTTTCATACATGCACCCAGGTGCCATCGATCCACGCTGCTGCCTGTGCGGCAACGTTGCCTCGTTGAACCACATCCTCTGGGGCTGCCCGGAGGATCCCCCGCCCGCCGACCTCCTTTGCTCACCCCCCACCGAGGGACAATGGGAGGCCCTTCTCTCCAGCAACGACATAGACATCCAGACACGGGTCCTGAAACGAGCGGAAGAAGTCATCGAGAAGCACAGCCTGGCAGCCTTCGTGGCTTAGCCTCCCTTACCCCTCACCCCTTCGACTAATAAAGTTGTTACTCACTCACTCTCACTCAACGCATTTAATATTGCGTGACAGAAGCGTAGAATCACACCGGGCGGGAGAATATGCAGACTGCAAAGAGTGGGCGCTACTGACGCGGACCAATTGCAGAGTGCTACAATTATTCATCATTATCAGTAACATAATCTACTATGCAAATGCACAGCTGCACCACGTGACAAAAGAGCGCGTGTAATTTTACGAATGCGAAGCGGGTGCTCGCCTAATTCGCAAAATAAAAAAAAATTGTGGCATAGTGGGCACTTCGCAAGTGTATTTGTAGCAAGAACTGCGGGTAGTTAGAACTGCGACAATATCTTTACTCTTGCCTTTGTTGCGGAGTCCACTGAGAATTGACGCCGGAACAACAAATGAGGATGCGAAACGCATGGGGCCAGCTTGCGCTATCGCGTTCCACTCTTGAGCTGAAGCTTAAGAGTCCTCCTTGGTTTTCTCTAGTATAACGGCTGTGGTGGCGCTTCTCACCACCATTGAAGTTGTCAGTAAGGAATCGCCGGTAGCATAGCGTCCCCTACAGACCCTGTCCTACCCCAATCCGTCCCCACAATCACAACGAACGTTTTATTCTCTCTGTGTCTTTGCTAATGACAGCTGCGCGTCCTTTGGGTCGGCTTCACTGCACGGCTCTAAAGGCGGCGTATTCGTCACCGATAGAGGGGTATTGGGAACGATGGTGGCCACTGGAGAGGCCGGCGCTGCTGTTGCTGTGACGCAGTGACCAACATCACGCGACTCGCCTACGCCATGGTCAAAGCAGCGCGCTTGCTTTCAACCCCGACGCAGTTCATTTTCTAACTTAAAGGGTTGTTTATACGCTCGTTGCCGCAGTGGTGGTGGTGGTGGAAACATATTTATTTATTTAATTACATGAAATTTTCTGCGGAGAAGCTCCGAGTAGTCGGACATGCTTGGCTTGCGGTGGGGGGGGGGGGGGGCTTAGTCCAGGGCTCCGCTTGCAGCAGCCGCTCTGCGGGCCCGGTTGATCAGACTCAATTGATCTTCCAGGTTCTCGCTGGCCAGCAGCTCCTCCCATCGCTCCGCTGTTGAATTTTGTACTGGTTGTAAGGCTGTAATGGCCTGACACTCCCACGTGACGTGGTACAGAGTGGCTTTAGCTGAACACCATGGGCAGAGAGGAGAGTATGCCGAGGGGTGCATTTTACTCAGGATGTGCAAATTTGGAAACGTGCCGGTTTGAATTTGCCTCCAGCTGACCGATTCCTCTTTATTTAGTGTTCGGTGTGGTAGCGAATAAGCTTTCCTAAGTCCTCTGTAATGGTTTGGGATGGCCGAATAGTCGCAAGGGACCGGAACGAGTTCCTCAGGGGCGGAGTTGGAAGGTGCTCGGCTCGCATACCCTCGAGCTACCCTATCCGCTGCCTGATTCCCCTCCAGTCCCATGTGGCCCGGAGTCCATATAATCCGATGCCAAATTCTGAGTGGATGTGTAATGGAATGCTCGCCAGTGTCTGTAACGCTCATGATGACGCTGAGAGCGGGTTGGCTGATGCGCCCCTGTAGGAAGTTGCGGCAAGCTGCTTGAGAGTCCGTGAGAACTGTCAGCGACCTTCGTTGTCTGTAGCCGAGGGCGAGAGCGAGCGCGATGGCAGTTTCTTCAGCATCGGTGATGTTGCGACACCGCACGGAAGCGCTGGTACGTTCTGTGAGTGTGTGGTCCACGACTGTGGCTACAGCCTTATTGTTTGCATGGTCGTAGTTGGCGGCGTCAACATAGTACGTAGTGTTTTTGTGTGCATAAGTTCGCTCAAGGGCTTCCACTCTGGCTTCCCTCCGGCTCTGATGTAGTCGGGGATCCATATTGCGGGGGATGGGAGCGACCTTATAAGTGGCACGAAGTTGGTCCGGAATGGGCTTGCGACGAGCTGCGTCGTGAAACTGCCTGATGTAGCCGAGGCGTAGGAGCAGGTCACGGCCTGTAGGTGTTTGCTTGAGCCGTTGCAGTTGTGTGGCGAGTTGCGCTTCACAAAGTTCTTCAAAAGTGTTGTGTAGGCCCAATGCGAGAAGCTTGCTAGAAGTTGCCGCAGTGGCGAACGCATTCGAGGCAGCCTCAATGTGGATCAGCCCTTCCAAAACGTCACGACGCCAATACACTTGACTGATAAAACTGAAATTTGTGAAAGAACTCAGCATTCATTCTAAACATTAACATAAATGTTCGCGCAATGTGAGAACGCTCCGATTTACGGATTACTAGATGATTTTATAACAACTGACCTTTTACCAGAGCACTCCTTTACATTGTGCGTCCATGGCGCCTTGCGTACGCACTCCGTCAAAAGCACACGACGCCACCCTGACCGCACGTAGGCTCGCTAAAAATCTTTGTTGACAAACACTCTAGATTATTTTGCAGCTAATACAAACGCAACCAACGCTTGCAAAGCGAGTACAGCCACGGCAGAACAGCCTGAATCACATGAGTTGTCGAACACTTCGTGGTTGATGCAGGCCCATGTGCTCAAATTTGGGTGCACGTTAAAGAACCCCAGGTAGTCGAAATTTCCGGAGCCCTCCACTATGGCGTCTCTCATAGTCATATGGTGGTTTTGGGAAGCTAAACCCCAGATATCAATCAGCACTTCGCGGTACCACGTGATGTCGCTTTATACGTCACGGAAGGTTACCGGCAGATGTCCCCACAGTATGTCCTCGCCCCATATACTTAAAGCCCCTGAAACTTCGTAAAGTAGCGGTGTAAGTGGTTATTCACGCGTTTCCTCTCTTTTTCCCTCTTCCCAACTCTTGGACACTGGTGTCGCGTCGGTATTGGCCAGATTTCGTCACTTGGGATCGCTCGCAGTGTTCGTTTGTTTACAATCGCTTGCGACTGCATCTTCGTTCTGGAGGCGCTGTCTCCTTGGGGCGCAGTGCATCTGTTATGAGGGATACGAACTTGACGTTTGTGTGCACTGTGCGATGAAATACTTTTCACTCAAGAATGACGTCGCGGTTCATGACCATGAGTGGTTGTTGCGCCTTCTGCTACAAGTCGCAGTTCTTTGTGCAAGACGTCATGATCTCTCACTAAGGTTTCATTAACGCTTCTGTTACATTATCTACTTCGCGCTCAGTGTTTCAATATACAAAGTATCATCATATTGTGCATCATGGTCATTTTTATAACAGTGCTTTTCTTAGTGTTGTAAATACTATTGTTTCTTATGTATCACAATGTACTGTCACATCTCTTCTCACATATGTATTACATTTCTATGTTATTTTTAAGTACCATGTGTTCGTGGGAAATCACTCGTGTTATTCAACATGTTGCAAGTTTCTAGTTTCAATTGAAATGGTGTATTTGCATATATGCTAAAGATCTGTATTTATGTTGGTTTTAGTGTTACTGCTGCCATGTGAGGGCCTTCAGACACATTCAAGTTGTACTTTGCAGCTTCTCGCCTGAAGGACCCCCAACAATTTCGTTGGAAAATAAAAGCATTTCTGATTTCTGATTCTGATTCTGCTTCTGCGGGGGCTTTTTTTCTTTTCGTCACCAATACATGCTTACGTGTTCTGCTTGTCGTTCTACACCGATGTCACAAAGGAGCGCTAGGGGGCCGCCGAATCCTGGTTGCCAAGCGCCGGAGAGACGCCTCAAGGTCAACGATAAAAAAGAAAACAAGCATCCAAAGACTCCCCGGGCGCGCCGTCTCTCTGCCTCCGAAGCATAGTTTCGCTGATCAACATCATCGCCCGCCAAGCGAGCCCTGGCAAGATCTCATAGGAAAGGAGCGTGGTGATGCAGAGTTGCGTCACGTGTCACAGACGGCTCTCGAAACGTCTCGCTCTTTTCCCAGCCTTGGTGGTGTGACGCGCCAACGACGCGATTAGAAATTTCTGGAATATAGCGCGAAACGTATTTAAGTGAGCAGCGGAGAAGAGGGATGAGGAGAAGAAGGAAGTTTGCGCCAGGGTGCGTAAGGTCTTTCCGCAATGTGGGCGAAGGTTTTGTCCTTAGTGACAAAGCAGGAGAAAAAGAAATTTTGCGCCCGTGTGCGTAGGCAGGAGATGAAAGTTTTGGCAAGTGTGCGTAGGGTCATTCCGCCGTGTCGGCGAAGGCTTCTGTACTCAGTGACAAAGCAGGTAATGAAGACGATTTCCACCTGCGGGGTGAAGACTTGTGCTACAAGCAAAAGAATGTGTCTACCACCAGCGAGCGAAGACGCGTTGCAGCAGCTGCGCGTGGGAAGCCGACGTGTTACCGGCGAAGAAGTTTGGGGCCTGGAGAGCTGCCAATTGAAGACGCGAGGTTTCCTGGAAGAGAAACTTCGGGGGCAGGATCGACAACAGCGCTGGACTTTGAGTGAGTAATTCTTGGAAGGGTATCATTCACACTTTGTTCCAAAGACTTTGGACTGAACAAGTTTTCGAAATCTTTAGTCTTTAAGTGTTTTGGTTGTTCGATGCATGTGATTGCATTGTGGCGCGTATTGTTGTCTGTGTCCGTTGTTTCGAGTGTAGCTGATCGTACCTTGTAGTACGTTAATTGATTGGTGTCATACCGTATTCAACTATTGTCGAGTGTGCATAATTGAGTATCGTTTGATCTGCCATATTTGAGAATATAATCTTGTTTAAGTGTTCCGCGGTGTTCCGCGGTGAATATAAAGTGTTCCGCGGTGTTTTCTGTGTAACCGAGTGGGTCATCGCGCTAACAGCTGTCGAACTAACTTTACAAGCCCTACTGTTGTAAAATGTTTCAAATGTGGTCACACTGGGCATAAGGCAGACGCTTGTCGTAACGGAGCGAGTCAAACTCACCAAGTAGCCTGTGTGCAGGTGGCACCAAAATCCGTTGATGATGACGTCCCCGACGGATTCATGGAGTTGAAAATGGGAAGCTCCTATTGTGGGTGCTGAAATGACAAAACGGCCAACCGGTGTTACAAAGGGAATGCCAACGCTGCCTGGAAAAGTTGCGGGCAGGAAGGTTACAGTGTTAAGAGACACGGGTAGCTCCACTGTTATCGTGCGGGAAAACTTGGTGCGGGAAAGTGGGTTGACAGGCAAAACGAAACCGGTTTGCCTAATTGACAGTACGGTTCCGATTCTTTCCGAAGCAGAGATTTAGGCTGAAACCACTTACTTCAGCGGGAAGGTTACTGCCTTATGTATGACGACTCCCCTGTACGACCTCATCATCGGAAACATCGACGGGGCGTGAGGGCCGAACGATCCAGAACGTTTGGGGGAAGACCCGAATATGGATTCCTCGCCGACACAGGGACCACGAGATACAGTGGAGAAAAATCCTATGAAGGAATTCACCCGAGCCCAAAGTGAAGTCTGGGTGCAAAATACAGTAAATCGGGAAATGATCGTGTTGAACTAGAGAACGTGCCGTGCAGCTGGACTTACGGCGGAACGACATCAACCGCCCAACAGTGTAAAGGTGACGGAGTCGGCCAGCCAGGCCAAGTGTCGTGACGTGAACAAGCTGGTGAATAACCAGACAAGATCGGCTGAACGTTATGACCCGTTAACGGTGTCGAAAGCGTCAACGATGGCTGAGACGCTGCCTCAGATACCGTCGATTGGAAGGGCTCGCCGAAACATAACGAGGAAAAATAAGAAGAGATCGAGCGAGCACCGCAAGAAAGGGCGCAAGCGCAGCTCGAAGTACACGGGATAGATGCTGATGTCGAATCAGAATGTATTTGATAGTGTTGAGCTTCAATGTGTTGTGTTGTTGCTATCATGTGTCACAAGTGTATGTCGAGCCAGTCGAAATGTTTGTTGCGGGGATGTGATGTGGTCGACAAGATTTACCAGTTTTGTAAAGGCATACCCTAGTACGTTTGCATTGTTTGAAATGTGTGATGGAGTGTTGTACTCATGCACCTGTGGCTATATTTTAAGTGTTGTGAGATTGTATTGCAAGGTGCATTAAATTGAGTGTTCTATTGTGAATGTGACGCGTCATGAGCGATGGTCTGTGTTACGTACTTTTTATTGTGTGGTGACTGTTCGCGCTCATTTGTTTGGTTTTGAATATTATGTGCTCATATTCTTGAAGCGTGGGTCAGTGTCACAAACGAGCGCTCAAAAAAGAGCGCGCCGCCGAATCCTGGCGACCAAGCGCCGGAGAGACGCCTCAAGGTCAACGATAAAGAAGAAAACAAGCATTCAAAGACTCCCCCGGCGCGCCGTCTCTCGGCCTAGTTTCGCGAATTTTCGTCAACCAACATCCTCACATCGGCCGCCGAGCAAGCCCTGGAAAGACCTCGAAGGAAAGGGGCATGGTGATGCAGAGTTGCGTCACGTGTCGCCGACGGTTCTCGAAACGTCTCGCCTTTCCCCAGCCTTGGCTGTGCATCGCACCGACAAAACGATTAGAATTTTCTGGAATCTAGCGCGAAAGGTGCTTAAGCGAGCTGTGGAGAAGGGAGATGAGGAGAAGATGGAAGTTTACGCCTGGGTGCGTAGAGTTTTTGCTCCGTGTGGGCGAAAGTTTAGCCCTTATTGACGAAGCAGGAGAAGAAGAAAGTTTGCGCCCATGTGCGTTGGCAGGAGGTGAAGGTTTTGCGCAAGTGTGCGTAGGGTCATTCCGCCGTGTCGGCCAAGGCTTCTGGCCTCAGTGACAAAGAAGGTAATGAAGAGGATTTCCACCTGCGGGGTGAAGACTTGTGCTACAAGCAGAAAAGTGTCTGTCTACCGCCAGCGAGCGAAGACGCGTTGCAGCAGCTGCGCGTGGGAAGCCGACGTGTTACCGCCGAAGAAGTTTGGGGCCTGGAGAGCTGCCAATTCAAGACGCGAGGTTTCCTGGAAGAGAAACTTCGGGGGCAGGGGATCGACAACAGCGCTGGACTTTGAGTGAGTAATTCTTGGAAGGGTATCATTCACACTTTGTTCCAAGGACTTTGGACTGAATAAGTTTTCGAAATCTTTAGTCTTTAAGTGTTTTGGTTGTTCGATGCATGTGATTGCATTGTGGCGCGTATTGTTGTCTGTGTCCGTTGTTTCGAGTGTAGCTGATCGTACCTTGTAGTACGTTAATTGATTGGTGTCATATCGTATTCAACTATTGTCGAGTGTGCATAATTGAGTATCGTTTGATATGCCATATTTGAGAATATAATCTTGTTTTGTTTATCAACTCTCGGCTCTGACTCATTCTTTGGACCACAGCCGGCGTCCGCCGGCGCGCCGAATAGGACCACTTCTAAATTGTCTATGCTTTCGTGGTGCAGTTCAGGGGGCCGATACTTCGGCCCTTGGAATTCGCCCGGCGATCACCTCCCTAATTAACGGGACGTGTGACAACCGACTGGTTTGAGTTTGCGGTACTGGTTTGTGCGCTTAGAATGTACGCGGAAAGACGCTCGAAACAATGATTACGGAACATCGGAGATTTCGCATCGCTGTTTCGAATAAACAAAACTGGAGTGCAGCAACTCAAATTAAGATTGGTACTCTCCGTTGGGTTTTGTTGCGTGCTCGTATCTTTCAGAGCAAATTGCTGTATGTGGCTCTTTTACGTTGACCGATCAGCCGGTGGACTCACGATGCAAAGACACGCAGCAATCCATGCTTTCAATTCAGTGGGTGCGTGCGTCGTTTAGGAAGCTCACACATGCGTTCCGTTTCGCACGATAATTTATTTGCCATTTCCAGTGAAGATCCGCGAGTGGAGCTCTCGCGAAGTAATCGCGTATGGTGACACGCTAGTTGATTTATATGCTGGCTCATTCTTTAGGCGATATATTTCATACGTGAGATACATTCACAAGGCGCACTTCTCAAACATGATTAGTGCGTCTAACCACTTCACAAAACAACCACAGCTGTTCGAATGTATCATCTTTGCGCCTTCTGATACTTAATCAAGGCTTCAGATGCCTCACCAAACGCTTGAATTGGCCGTCGGCGACATCATTCTCCCACGTGGAAAGCGTCAACGCGAATTGTTGCTTTCATTGAATGACAGTCACTGTGAATGCTCTCTGCACGTATTGTGTTCCCTATACGCGGTGAAGCTTGCACCATCAATGCGCTGAGTAAGAAAAGACAGTCACACTGTTCCTTCGGGTGTGAACAGCGTGCGAACAAGCATGCGAACAGCGTGTGAGGGTGTGCTTCATATGATACACCCATTACAACGCTCTCGGACACATTTATTCATGTTCATCGTCAGCAAAAAGCTTAAAGAAAGTTAGAGGTTGCATAGGTTCGCCTGTTACCTTATGGACGCGTAGTAAGCCGTTCGCTGATGCGAAAAAGCAAATAATATGGTGTAGAGGGCATATCAAAATTAAACATGCAGTATGCATTCCAGGACAGTTTGAAACAGCAAGTGTGACGCGCAGGGATGTTCGTGTCCTTGTGGCACGGTTGAGACATGCACCAAGAACCACAGCTGAGCTATCAATTTAGAGGGCGATATGCACGGGGCCCGATCGCGATATCGCGCTGTGCTGTTAAGAGCGAAGCTCAAGCGTCCTCCAATTTTAAGTTCTTGGCACTGGTCGACATCGGTGAGGGTCTCGTGGGTCTATTCCGCAGAACATCAACCCCGACTCCGTAGTGACTCGAACAATGGAGACACAGTCATCGTATCGTACCATGTGTTACGCTGCTTAGTGTGTGTTGTTGGATAATTTGTCGTGAGCTGTTTTGAGAAGTCTGTAGGAAGGCTCGCTGTTGTGTAAAAGACACTAAAGAATGCCGATGTGTTCGTTGCACTATGGTGTGCAACTGCGTTCGTATGTTTCGTGGGCGTAATGGAGGTCGTTCATTGTCAGGTATTCTGCCCGTTAGGAATGAACACATTGATCGCTTATTAGAGAGAGAGCAAAAAAACTTCATTGTGTGTAGTATATACAAGCAGTATATAGGTAGAAGGTGGCCCGGTGCGAGCCACTCCTCACAAACACTAGGTGGGCTCCTTAGTGCAGAAGCCCACTGGCGTCCAACGCGACTCAGCTGCAGGCTCGGTTGACCAGGGTCTTCTGGCTCGCCAAGTCGGAGCAGCCGAGCAGGGCTACACCTTCCAGTTCTCCCGGGTAGGGCCTGGTTTTAGGGAAAGTTTCGGGGTGGATTGGCATACCCACACCATGTAGAAGATGGCCGAAGACTTCTCCGCACAGTGCGGGCATTTTCCTGTGCAGGCGTGATCGAGGTATTTTAAAACTGCCGGTCACAGCTGTGTTCTGGTGAAACGGCGGAGGAGTAAACGTTCCTCCGCCTTTGTAAGGCCCTTAGAGGGTTTAGAATAAATTGCGTAGCTTAATCAGTAGAACTCAGGAATCGCTCGAAATGTTAAGGCCGGTAGGTTCGAGATCAATTTGGGAAGGGTCTGCAGGCGTTACCTGAAGGCAAGCGTACGGGCGGCGTCGTCAGCCGTTTCATTGCCTTCGAGGCCCATGTGAGCTGGAGCCCGCATGATCCTACGACACGCGGGGTCCACGGCGTAATTGTTGGCTTGTAAGATACGGCACGCCAGGTGTGGGATGTACCCGTTTCGAATGTTTCTGCAGGCCCCTCTCAGGTGTTATTGATGACGTGCGAGTCCGGGTCTGCGGGAGCTAGTGCGATGGCGACTTCCTCCACAAGTGTCATGTCCTGTTTTGAATGTGAGGCCATTCACCGCGACGTTTTGGTGGGCGACTGCAGCCGTGTACCACCTCCCATGGTGAGGGCCGGAGAAATCATCGTAGAAGATGCCATGTTTGCTCCCATAGTGGCGGGCAAGTGCCTCCGCGCGCGGTAGACGTCTGCCACTGTGGTCGTCACGTGTCACGTTGCCCGGAAGTGGGTGCACGTGCAGGAGGGCGCAGACTTCTATGATTCATACGCGCTCTTCCGTCTCTCTTCGGTGTAGGATGTGTAGTTGGGCAAATAGGCAATCCGCAGTCTGTCTTTTCCTAATACAAGAAGCATTCGGAATTCTCTACCGAATGCTTCACGCTCGCTACTCAAAGTAACACACCACTCAGATCTTTCAGGCGTTATAGTCATAGCCACCGGAGCTTCTGCAAGGCAATCTGCAAATTTCGACGAATCTCAAGGGGAAGAGCATGTTTATTCTCTGAATATGCACTTGATAAATCACGTGATTCACCACACCTTGACTACTTATTTAAAATTATTTCACAAACTAAGCCTCCAGTGTACGCGCACGCAAATAAAAGCCCCAAATCTCTCTACAGCCACAGCTCAAAAGTAAACTGAAAAAATTATTTTATAGGTTTTATATTGGACTTCTTGTTAACTGACATCTCCGCTGACACTCGTTATCTCCGTCATAAACCTTGTCATATGATAGGGTTACTGCTCGTTCAGCATTTCCCTTTATTCGATATTTTATATTTAGTCTAAAATTCGAGTGCTTTCAGCTTCTTAGGTTCTTACCTTGAACATTATGCTGCCCGGTTCTGGTCAATTCTCATTTCGGATACGCGGAACACAGAGAACGCCTAATTATCGAGTGGTGAGCAAGCACAGAAGGCTCGGGAGCAATCGAGAAATCAAATCCTTTGCCTAAGCCTTTTTGAATCCTTTTACTTTTTTTCGCGTCATTTACTGTATTCTCTTTCATTTTTCATGTCGCATAGCGTTTGAGTTTCCCTTTAGAATCGACAGCGTAGCCAATACCCATCGTGGGTATGTCCTCAGGCGACAAAACAGAAGAAAACCAACGTGTGATGGCAGCAGTAATCACGAGGACGGAATACAATCACCTAAAATATCCATGGAAATCACGGTGGAGCCATTCTCCACAATCAGAAGTGATGATCACCAGATTTCGATGTCGTGTCCCCCCATTGAACTTTTACTGGTACAGGGCTGGTCCGACGATATAACCCCTCTGCAAATTCTGTGGAAAACTGGAAGATATCGCAAATTACTTTTTGTCATGTGCAAGATAGTCTCGAGTCAGAACTCGACTTCTAATTACTCCTTTTACAAAAATAGGCTTAACCTTATCGGAGGAAAACGTTTTAAGCTTCGGTGCCTCAGGTTTGGGATACTGCCACAAGTATGCCTTTGATGTCGTTTGTAATTTCGTTATAACTACTCAACGAGTACCATTTTAATCAGGTATTTAAAATTCTGCGTCATTTCGTTAAGTTTAAACTTAAATTTTCAAAATTGTTCCCGTCCGGTTACTACAGCAGTCTGGAATACAAGCTCAAAAGCATTATACTTGTTAAATTGAATATTTTACGTATAATTACCATTTAATTTCTTTATTTTTGACTATAAAGTTCATAGCTTACCTAAAACAATATTTAACAGTCTCTACGTTGCATTCTTGGCCAATCTCCCAAAGTGGGTACGTGCCATGTATCTAGGAAAGCAAAGCAAAGCAAAACAAAGCAAAGTGATGGCACGTCCCAGACCATCATAAATTCTGCGTCTACATTTGCCGCCTAAACCATGTTCCGGTCCATCAGCAACATCTTCAGGCGAATGGCTGAGCTCGACGACGAAGGGAGCGAAAGTGAGGATTCGACAGACGCCTCTGACTTGATCGAGGACGGGAAAGAGGAACCTACCGAAGAGTGCGTGTTGACTGTGCTGCGACACATCGCAGAGCTCAATGACCACCGGTTTCACGGTGTATTCGTCGAGCCCGAAGACGATGACGTAACTAAGATCCACGCCCTCGTTCTAGGATCTGTCGGCACACCCTACGAAGGAGGCTTCTTCCACTTCGTGCTCCGTTGTCCCTCGGACTACCCTGCGCGGCCTCCGCTGGTGAGGCTGATGACCACGGACTCGGGTAGAGTGCGGTTCCATCCGAGCATCTACGAAAACGGCAAGGTGTGCCTGCCGCTACTGGACGCAGACACGACCGGACCAACGTGGACACAGGACCACAGCATCGCGAACGTGGTCTCCGCCATCAGGTGGATGTTGTCCGATGAGAATCCCGTCGAAGAAGGATCGGCTTTCGGTGTTCTACCAACCGTAGGGACGTGGCTGAGACGCGACATCTGCTACAACACCGTACTGCAGCACGAGACCATCAGGGTCGCGGTGTGTGACGCAGTTGAAGACTGCCTCAGGGGCAGTTCCTCTTGCCCGAACTCACTGAGGAAAGTAATCTTGGAATACTTCCCACAGTTTTACTGCCAGTACGAGAAGGTGGTCGGGGAGCGGCTGTCCATGACGGGTTCCTTCATGAACGACGCGCTCCACGGTGGCATCGCTGTGTACCAGTACAAGACGTTACTGGAGCGTCTGCAAGACCTGCGCATGCGAACAAGCTCGAGATATTAATATTTCTGCTGTGTGCATCAGGTTGCGTCGAAGACTTTAGTGCTGAAAACTACACAGGCGTTTAATCTCTCAAAGTAGGAAGCTGCGCAGCCGCTGCCATTCTTCGATTCTGGCAATCTGCCACCCATATATTTTTTGTCATCGGGAACGAAATTAAATGACGGCACTCCTGCAGAGGTTTTGATTTGAACAATGCATACTCTAATTCCTTTGCCACTATATTGTACCGGGTGTTTCCGGAAATGGGTGCGAAACCCTCAGAAATTAGGGAAATGCGATGTTTGTTTGACGCATTCACCATCACTTCTGTAGCCAGCCGCATACACCATAGGATGCTTAAGGAGATATTTTAGACAGTAGTTGAGAAAAATAACTTTTTATTCATTCTAGTTGGGTGATTGTGTAAAATGAGACAATTGAATAACCTCACGTGAAGAACCCATTGCAGACTTAAAATTTCGAAAGAGCGGTATCTATAGTAACAATTACGAATTAATGAAATTCTCCGAGAGTCAGCGGCGAAACCCATAGCGAAGCACCTATGAGCGTAAAAACCAGACGAGCTGAGTGACGTCACTGCTCAAGACAACGATTACAGAGGTGTGTGTAGTCCTTCCGCGCTCATTAACGTATGTAGGCCACTCGAGCTTTAAATGCAAGCACAGCACAGACACACCTGACATAACGACCCTCACTACTTCTGGACGTCTCGGAAGACAATCGCAGTTGGACTCTTCCACATTTCAGTTTAGGCTTCACCACTGAATCTGGGTCAATTTGACTATATTGCAGTTATTACAAGAAACTGTTTTTTTTTTTTCAAATATGAGAGCTGCAATGGCTTCTTTACTTGAATGACTTCAATCCTCCCGTTTAACATAACCGTCTCACTCTACTAATTAAAAATTATTAAATTTAACTGCCTTGAATTTTCACTTTAGCCATCTCAAAATACCTGTTTATACAGAAGTAAATATGGAGGCATCGGCAAATTATCACATTTCCTTGATTTTTTTAGAGTATTGGACACACAGTTGTGATAAAACTCGGCATACTACGTTTCTGCAGTTATTAACAAGGGAAATTTCAAAGTCTTCCGATTCACTGACCTGAACGGGAGAGCTTGCGATGGGCAAAAGTTCTCCTTTACTAATAATTAAAGCCAATACTGCTGATCAAGAGCAAACGGAAGCGAAGCATCTGTCGCAGTTTACTGTGTTTCCTATAAAACCTGCACATTTCACCTCACATGGAGATGCACTGTACGATTTAATGTCATCAATTCACTTTAAGCTAACGAGCGCGCGTGTATTCACCTGTCTTTGTCGTGAATATAGGATTTGCACTGGACTGCTCAATGCATGGTCGTTCAAATCCAGACATTTATGTCTATTAGGCCTATTAAGGGTTATATACGTAGTTGAAACTGTAGGGCTGTGTTCCAGTTCTAAACAGCATGGCAGACAGTCTACGCTGACAGCTTAGAAGACAGCATTGAACACATGTTGTTTGAGAAATGCAACACGTCTAGGCGGATTATACGCGACGAGACACCACCTCCCGTCGAGAAGAGAAAGCTAAGATAAACAAATGTAACTGTTAATTTTTAAGCTTATTTTGTGCTGGAATCTAAGAAAAAATGAACGTCACTCACATTGAGCATCTGGAAAAGCGCCTGCTTGTGTGCAGGCGACCCTTCCGGCGAAATCGGAGCTATTCGAGCGATTCGCTGAGCCGTGATCTTGTTTGGACAGCAAAGTATAGCCTGCGTCGTGTTTGTGTACAATCCCATCTTCTCAAAGCTGCCTATTTTTCCGGCTACGTGAGAATTGGAATGACATTTGAGATGGCCGCTGTCCACATTGCTGTCTATTTAGCTATCTACGGTGAGTATCAGAACGCATCCTATAATCAACAAGCTTACAACCCTCGAATCCTACTTGGCCTAATATGGGAGCTTGTACAGCAAAAAAAAAATCTATTTTATTGTTATTTGAGACTTAAAACTGTAACGTAACTGCCGAATGCTATATTTTGGCACATTGTATTTCGTGCTAGCTTGCGCCTTCTTTTGCGAAAAGTCGACGAGGGAAGGCCGGACGCACAGCCTCTCACGTCGGCCGGACATTGAGTCCTTCATGTCCTGGCGTTACATTTCAGGTACGCGGCCGTGCTCTGCACCACGGACTTAATCCGTCTTTTTCAAGGCGGACGGTACATCACGTCACCACGCGTCACAAATTTGGGTCATCCGTGTCGGGTCCGCGGACCTCGCGTACGGAAAGCGCCAATCTCTTTTTCTCATGCGCATTAGCGCGGACAAACACAGAAGATTTAGCTGAAGGTGGTTTATTAACGTGCACCCAAATCTAAGCACAGGAAATAATGCATAGACTAACAGGCAACACTTAGGCTTGACAGCCTCACAGCAATTTTCTGAAAAAAAAAAAGCTTTTGATGTTTTGCGGCGCCTTCACCGGCAAACGGTAGACGGCCGAAAAATGAGGAGTGCTACCGTATATGTATACCGTCTTTCCGTAACTTGCTAAAATACTATTGTCAGCGTGTTCTGGGTCTCTTTCTTTCAGCACAGGAACAGATAGCCAGACCACTAAAAGGTGAAAAGCGAGAGATTCGTTGTATTAGCCGTATCTGGGTGTGGGAGCGGGCTAGTTAGTATTTCACGTTATTTACAGCAGAAGCGCTAAAAAAAGGTGGAAAACGGACGAAGCCCTTGTCGTCGTTGTCTCTTCGTCCGTTCTCTTATCTTTTTTTCGCGTTCCGGCGGTAAAAAAAAAACAAAAAACATTGACGTATCTATAATAACATTGGGTCAATTTGTCTCTTGCAGGTGAACACCTTGAAGGTGTTCACCTACAGGAGGTTTGATCATTTCGAGATAAGCAGTGTGATGCATGCACTTAGATCTCCTGATCCCACACGCAGGCTAGGACTTCTAACACTACGCGTCGCTCAAAGACGTGAAATTTCAAACCGAACGCCGCTTGCCTTCCTTCCCGTGGACACGCGCCGCATGATGGCGGCGGTGACGTCGACGTACAACAAGGAATGATCCCGCCCTTACGTCACTGCTCCACGTAGACACTGGCGCTCTGGCGCCACTCGTCGTATGGAGCACGTGACGTTGCGAGATTAATTATTTGAGGCCACGTGTGTAGTTTGTGTAATGTGTTGTTGAGCAGATGAATGAAAGCTGTGAGAAATAAAACCCCCAAATAGAATGTGAGCACGATTTTTATTTTATTTTTGAATCGTAGCGATATGGTATACACTAATCGACCTCAGTTTTGCATGCACTCGTCTTCGTGCCGTTGCCACGTCGTGCCGCCCTGACAACGCCAGACGTGTTTGTGGCTCATCGTCTCTGACAGCAGTTCCAGCGGTGCCAAGCGGTGTATGGCGGTAAGGATACGTGGTCCGTGCCAGCCTGTCAAAACGTGCGCGCATTGAGGAGTCCATTCCTCAGAAACAGGCAATACACTACCGAGGAGTCGACGCCCGAACGACACAACATTGACGGCGTACGTGCACGAGCAGGCTCGGGTACGTCATGGTCACGTGACCACGCAGGCACATGACGCGTTCATGCGTATGCGTCATGTGATCCTCCGGCTTCGATACCGAAGAGGGCAGGGTAGGAATCGGGCTTGCGACCATACAGTTTCTCAAAATTAACTAGAGGGCACTCTGGCGCTGCGATCGTTCAGCGACCATGGGAATGATGGGTAGTACGTGCACATTTGCCTAGTCTTCGTACTTGCGGGTGGCGAATCGTACCTGCGGCTTCGTTTATTGCTGTGTTTCGGTTTTGTTTTTGAAAGAAAGGTTGAACCCCTTTGAACTTCGTAAGCCAATTTGGAAAGTAAGTCTAAAAAAATAAAATGGTGAAGCGCAACCACTGAGCATTTGCTAATACTTGTTTCGTAAGAAAACAGCTCCAAGCCACACGAACACACACGGAGCCAAAAGCACGCCAGAAGTACGAATATTAGACAAATGTGTGTACTACCCATCATTCCCATGCTCGCTGAAGCGCCGTGCGTTGCAGCTCCCATAGACACTAGCGCCAGAGTTCCCTCTAGTAAGTATTGTAGGAAACCCTATGCTTGCGACGGCTACACGAGACGAGTGGCAAGGGCATAAAGCTTGCCGCGTCGCATCATGATTTCGTGGCTCGTAACGAGTCAATGAAATATCACCGTGGTCAAAATCTCTTCACAGGGCACGCAATGACTTCCAGCGCGTAATTTCTAGGACTCGCTCGCTGGATTTCGTGCCGACCGGTTGTGCCCCCGCGAGCTCCGACGACAGCGCAGCTCTGGCCGACTGGGCTCCCGTTACATGCATCTCCTGCCGCCGACATGAGCTCTCGCTAAGTGGTGCCCCGTCCTCGGACTCCTGCGACCGTTTCCATCTTTCCTGTCTTCTCTTTACGTCCGTCGCTCGCTGTCCTTGCGCCTCGCTCTCTCCTTCCTCTCTCTCTATATACCTTTTAATCCATCCTTTCAATCCCTCCTTACCCCCACCCCTTGTGAACTTCTGTTGAGGTGTCGCGCTTTGATGCAGACAGTTACGGGGCTTACTTTTCTCTTCTTTTCTCCTTAAGAATCACATAAGCGTGCAATTTTTGTCCACCTTGGTTGGCTGGGACGCTCGGCTGCTGACTCGAAGGCCACGGGCTCGATTCCAGTCGCTGCGGTCGCATTTCGAAGGAGGCCAAGTGGTAGAGGCCCATGTACTTGTGATGCCAGCGCACGTTCAAGAACACCACAGATAGTCGAAACTCCCGGAACCCTCCACTTCGGCGTCTCTCATAACCATATCGTTATTTTGAGACATAAACCGTCTCCCCCCCCCCCCCTTCAAGAAAAAAGTATAATTTCTAATGTGACCTGGTGAAATGCCCTTCAAGAAGTAAATTACAAACAAAGCAAAAGCTGCGTGCACCTCACATGTTTCTTTTGATCCACACTATTTTCTCCCGACGGCTCACTACAACATCGCATTCGTTCTCCAGCTGCTCGCATGCAAAGCAGGGGGACCTCTTGTCTTGTTCCCCTCCTACCGCCACAACCAGGCATCAAGGGCAGCTCTCCAATTCCTTCGGGACACTGGACAGCCGTCTACAGAAGCTGCACGCCGCATTCACGTCCATGGACGCCACTCACCTTCCCTCTTGTATACATTTTCCACCCATTCCCCTGCAGACATGCTCCCATTTAGGGCTGCAGAAATAGCGTCTTCTCTTCTCTTTAACCTGTCCTCTTCCTCCTTCGAACTGTGGCGTCATGTCAGTACTGTGGAGAATGATGACCGTCACTTACCATTTCTCTAGTGCTAGCGATTGTTTTACTGCGAAAGCTGCTATGAGATCACAACAAGGCTTGCGTGCGCCGTAGTTGTCCGCCGCCACTGCCGGTGTCCATAAGCGCTATCGCACAAACTAAAGAAAACACTAAGTAAATAAAAAACACAAATGACACAATGGGATTGGAACCCGAGTCTCCTGCATGCCTGCTCAGTATTCTACCACTGAGCCACCTCAGTTTTTTTTTATTAGTGCTTGAAATATCGTTGAAAACTTGCCATAGACAGGCTTCTGGTCAGGAAAGCGTTTTATAACAGCAAAGGAACCACAAGGCGTCAAATAATGCGAATTGAGTAACAAGCGGGTCGCCGAATGTTGCAACTCATTACAAAAGCCTGAGTCACAATTCTTCATCGTGGTCTGCCAGAGCACCAAAAAAATACACAAAATCCATTGCACGTATGTAGCGGACACCACACTTCTCCAAAGCATAACATGGTACACAAAAAGAATACACAAACAATATGATGATTTATGGTGTAGTGGGTACCCTGCAAGTGTACTTGTAGCACTTACCCAAAGAATGTTTAAAATAGAGTCTATAAAAAGGTCGCTTGCCCAGCTTTCGGTGTAACTGTGCTGTACGTTTCACGCAGGCCTGGCGTTTTTTTTTTTTTTTTTTTCAGAAGTTGGCTGAACTAACTAGAGGACTTCCTTATAGAGCTAGGAAATGTCAATGTTGCCCTGTGACATGAATAATGGTCTCAAACTGCTCTTAATAAAAAGGAAATTTGAGCTTAAATAGTGTTCGTATAGACGTTGCTTTTTGCATTTATAAGTAGTTATGTGCATTTAGGCACGAAGGCCAAAAAACAGGCAGTTATGGGCACTATAAAAAACTATGAAAGCCCCTCTATACCCCTAATTCATGCTCGTGTATCAAAATGGCACCATAAGAATGCACGGAACAAAATAGGCATATACCTAGAATCCGGTCTCACTCTTTATCTCCACCACAATTTGTAACGGAGATATTTGTGACTCACACATTTTATCTCATTCAACGATAGTTCAATTTTTTATCTATTTTTATCATTTTTATCTATGAGATATCTTAGTCTAAATTCCCCATCCACTGGTAGCGCACAAATTGATAAAACACAAAAGAAGAGAAGAGAACAAGCGCTAGTGAGATAGCTGAGGCATACCACTTGGCGAAGTGTGTTGGCAGGTGCATTTGTCATCCATCAGTTTCATTGTCAGAACAAAAAATCTGTTTCGCTTATCGCGTGTAATCTTGCATGACACATGTTTTTTTTTTCTTTCTCTCTTTCTATATATACGCATTTTTTACACAAATTTTTAGTTGTTAGACTAGCGCTTGTCCTGTTCCCTTCTTCTGTGTTTTACGAATTGGTGCGCTGCACATCGATTAATTTTTTAGCTTCATAGGCCTATACCTTAAACATTCCTTCGTCACTTGCTTGGCCCATCCGTCTATATAAGTGCCATCAGCCAGAGGGTGTCACATCTTACCAAGTACTGGATCACTGCAAGGGGCTAAAGAGCAATCAAGCAACCAACCTCTGATAGCGCGTTCCGGACGAGCGTAAGCTGCACGTCCACACCTGCAGCACAAGCCATGCTCCGATCATTCGTCGACCACCACTCTAGGCAAATTGACGAGTTCCACGACGATGAGACCCCAATGGTGCATCTGTCGCCAGAACGGCCGACTCCGGCAAACTTCTGGGACCCGATCGAGTACGATCAGGAGGAGGAACCAACCAAAGAATGCGTGTCGGCCGTGCTGCGACACATTGCGGAGCTCAAGGACCATCCACACCACGGAGTGTTCGTCGAGCCCGAGGACTACGACGTGACCAAGATTCACGCACTCCTTCTGGGACCCATCGGCACGCCCTACGAAGGAGGCTTCTTCCATTTCGTCCTCCGGTGTCCCTCGGACTACCCTGCGAGGCCTCCGCTGGTGAGGCTCATGACCACGGACTCGGGTAGGGTGCGGTTTCACCCGTGCATCTATGAAAACGGCAAGGTGTGTCTGCCCCTGCTGGGCACGGACATGGTCGGACCTACTTGGACGCAGCACCACAGCATCGGGAACGTGGTGTCCACCATTAGGTGCATGCTGTCCAACGAGAATCCCATCGAAAAGGGATCGGCTTTCGGTGTCCTACCGACCATGGGGACGTGGCTGAGCAGCGACATCTGCTACAACACCGTGTTGCGGCACGAGACGATCAGGGTCGCGGTGTGCGACGCGGTCGAAGACTGCCTCCATGGCAGATCCGCCTGCCCGAACTGTCTGAGGAAAGTGATCTTGGAATACTTCCCGCAGTTTTACTGCCAGTACGAGAAAGTGGTCCAGGAGCGGCTGCCCATGACGGGTTCCTTCATGAACGACGTGCTCGACAGTGGCGTCGCCAGGTACCAGTACGAGACACTACTAGCGCGTCTGCATGACCTTCGCGGATGGGTCGGCTTAGGAAGTTAATGGTATTCCTGCCGGCTGCACCACGTACGCAGCGTGAAATCCTTAAAACGCGCAAATGCTGAAGTTCTTGTACGTGCCTTTCGATTTGCTACCGGCTATTTCGGTGATGAGGAACTATATTAAATGATGACACTCCTTAAAAAGCCTTCGTTTGCTGTGAACTGCACTCTCGGGTGTTCATTTATATCCAGACATTTACTTGATTACTACCAATGTTTACAAATGCAGTTGTAATTCGATTTATTCGATTTAACGAAGTCATGACTGTGTTTGAATTGTGTTTCGTTAAATCAAGAAGTTCATAAAATACAGGAACGTCGTGGCCCTTCGAAATTAAGCTACAACACTCCTAGACCAGTCTTTATTTTCGCAATATGCTTACATTTATCTGTACCGCAATTACATACAGTACGTTTCTGCAGTTAAGAAGCAAGATTTTGAACCCAGTGCCAATTCAGTGACCTGAGTGAGTGACATTTTCATATGAGAAAAAAAAACGCGCCTTTGTTATATGAAGCGGCATTTGGTGAGGTAAGCGAAAGCAAAAAGGAAAAAAAAATCTGGCCAAGTATCTGCAAGCTTAGTTGCAAATGTCGAAAGACGACATTATTCTGCAGGCTGTACTGCACGAGTCCTGGCCTCATCCACATGAGATATGGCGCTGCGTGAGATATAGACACCATCTGGCAGTGACATCGGGAAACATGAGTTCATGCAGAACCCAGGACCACTGCCAGATGGCAGCACCATATCGTTGGTAGTAAGCTTTTTCGTGCATAGCGTCGAATTTTCAGCGCAGCGTAAGACATGCGCACACTAGATGTTTAGAATAACATATCCACGCATTTTCTATTGAAAAAACACACACCTAATACTTACGTAATGATGTTGCGCCTCAGATATGCGTAATATTTGCTTTTTGAGCGACAATGTTCAAGTACGAACGCCACCACCAGTTATAGATAAGTGTTGAAACTTTGGCCGGATGGCTTAATCGGGTGCCAGACAGATAGACCAAAATTTATACGTTGTAAGGAAGACTATCATCTTTGAAAAAAGTCTCTCGGCGTTCATTGTGTGTTGTCCCATGTTGCCACCTTACATATTACGTCAAGCAGCGCTGTACAGTTTAAACGAAAGCAGCTGCTGTCAGAAACAGGCCTTGCGATGATAAGTAGGCGACTCATCTGTCATTCTCATAAAGATTTGCTGTGGACTGCACTAGTGGGTGTTCCAGAATCCAGAATTTGCTTTGGTTATCACCAAGGTTTACATGTGCAGTTTACGTATGCCCGATTCAACAAATTCATGACTATGTTTGAACTATATATGTTTAAATGAATAAGGTCATATTATTCTGGAATTTTGCGGCCTCTCTAAATGTTAAAATATAACTTTTCGACTACAGAAAGCTACTGCGGCATTGTATTCCACGTTAACTTACGCCTGCGTGTCAGGAGTTGAAACCACTGAGCAACAACATTTTGTTTTTTAGCAACTTTAAAAACTGCCTGTTTAATCATCGTAATACCTCATCCAATTTTTCCCCGATGACTCGTAGATAGGTCGTATCAGCCATTCATGAATGCGAATACAACCATGCAATGAATTTTCTTAAATCCAAAATATTGCGGCGAAAATAATTATTGCAAGAACTTTAATTGCAGAATCCATTATTTTACCATAAGTGAAATTAAAAGCAGCTATCAAGCAACGTACCTCTAAATCAGCGCTTTGTGTAAACTCACACCAATATATTTAACACCACGTGGGTCACTATCACTGTGAAATTCCATCTAATAATGTGACCGCTTGCTCATTTCGAAGCTTAATTTAGTCGATGTTTACTTTTAAACAAAATTCAAATTTCTCTTAGGTTCAAAGCTTTTTATCTTGAACGTAGGTCAGGTCCCATAGGACCTCAATAAAGTTATTTCAATCAAACAATCAATCAATCCCGACGTCCGGTTCTTGGCCCATTTTCCTTTGTGGGTCAGTGCCATCATATAACCCTCAAAAACTTCTGATTGCTTCGTGAGCTCAAGTAAGAAATGAGCCGAACCGAGTTACAGCAACGTTCGCCAACAGCGCCGACTACGACTGACCTCTGGGACCCGATTAACTTGGTGAAGAAAGAGCCAACTGAGAAATTCGTGGTCTTCGTCCTGCGACACATCAGGGAGCTGCGCATTCGTGGCCAACGCCTAGGGATATTCTTCGAGCCCGAAGACCACGACGTGACCATGATCCACACCATCGTCGTGAGAAAAAGCTTCCTTCGTACGCCGTGCGAAGGAGGCTTTTTCAACTTCCTCCTCAAGTGTCTTACGGACTACCCTTCGAGACCGCCGCTGGCGAGACTCATGACCACGGACTCGGTTACGGTGCGGTTACATCCGAGCTATACGAAAACGGCAAGGTCTGTCAGGCGCTGCTGGGCACGGACATCACCAGACCTACCCGAACGCAAAAGCACAGCATCTTAAACGTGATGACTATTATCAGGTCGCTGCTTGCTGACGAGAATCCCGTCCCCGAAGGGTCGGCTTTCGGTGTGCTTCCGTCCGTGGGGACGTGGCTTAACGGTTGCATCTGCTACAACACCGTCTTGCCACACGAGACCATCAGGGTCGCGGTGTGCGATGTGGTCTAAGGCTGCCTCAAGGGCACCACCCTTTGCCCTATCCCCCTGAGGAACGACATCTTGAAACACTTTCAGCAGCATTGCGACCAGTACGAGAAAGTGGCCCGGGATCAGCTGCCCCTGGCAGGTTCCTTCATGAACGACGCGTTCGACGGTGGCATCGCCATATATAAGTACGAGAATCTGCTAGCGCGTCTGCGGAACCTGCGCGAGAGAGTCGGTCCAGCGAGTGAATGACGTCATCCCGCCCATTGGGCTGTGTTGCGTAGAATCCTTAAACACTGCAAGCTGCACCACCACTGACATATTTACACATTCTAAACATTATCGATCAATGAGGGCATTAAATATACGCTCTGTTCTCGTCCAGAATGCTGTACTTTACGCTTCTGCACTTATTAAGGAAAATTTTAAAGACAACGCCGAGATGGAGACCTGGATGACCGACGTTCCCTGTCTTCAGAAACTCTCATTTACTATTTAAAGCGAACTTGTTGAGATAGAACAAACAAGGCTTTCTTGACAGTTCACTTTGTTCTCGCTCAAATAACACCTTACTTATACCTCACGTGCGCGCTTTATATGAGACAAGGCGCTGTAACGAACGCTTTTTACCCTAACGAGCACATATGTGCAGTGCTCGACTGTCCTCATGAGGATTCTTGCCCTGTAAACTGCGCTAGTGTAGAGTTATTTACGCAGAAATAACCGGCAATGTAGACGAGCGACGGCGGCTGTCTCATATAATTTGGTTGACCGTCGCGCACGTAATGCTAAGGTTCTGGGTTTAGTGCTCACCTTCGGTCAATTTCTTTCGGCGACCAATTAATATTAACTACACTGAAAGCCTTAAGCGTAACATGTGAAAGTTGCCTCAGTGAAAAAAAATTCATCAGGCCAGCGCGAAAGACGCAGCATGTCGCAGCGGAATCTGGAAGAGCGGTCTTTCTACAACCCGTTGTAGACCCTCTTAGGGAGACTTGTCAGAGTACACCCAGAAGGCACCTACCACGCCATATATCATTGTAACTGTGATGATGCAGGGAAGCATCTACTATGTCATTATTCATCTTTACCACACGCATCATTACCACTATAGATGAGGTCATACAACAGGTTCTGGATTTTCTACGTCCAGTGCTTGCAAGCGCTCCGTGGGCACCTTGAACCAACGATGTACAGTGGAACGTGATACGCCTGAAGTCTTGAATCCGCTGCTATCGAACACAGCAGTTTATAGCTTAAGGTCATGTGTACTCTTAGGGGCGAAGCTCCCAAGGATGCGGGTCGTTCCCACCTTTAGTAGTAGTAGTAGTTGTAGTAGTAGTAGTAGTAGTAGTAGTAGTAGTAGTAGTAGTAGTAGTAGTAGTAGTAGTAGTAGTAGTGATAGTATGAAGCAAATTCAGTTTATGAATTGGTCAATAGATGGCAGTGTGTGTATATGTCCTTGAAAATGATATTGCTAGATGGCGTTAGTGGTTTTCGACAGGCAGCGAAAGAGTCGATGCGGCGCCTTGAACGCTGGAGGGCAGTAATTATGGCACAGCTGCGGTCGAGAACACGCGGTGGCGCAGTGTAATGACTAGACAGAGGCAGTGCATTGTCAAAGCGCGGTTGTGTTAGCAAACACAAACTGAGCGCGCCCTTGTGCTTGTGCTTTCTTCTAATGTTTGCCACCCTTTGCTCTTTGTTCGGTTTTCTTCTTCCTTTCAGGGCACGTCCGTTGGAGTATTTTTTGCTGTTTTTGTTTTTTACTACTTTACTTTGTTTTTTTTTATTTTCCATATTTTTGTTCGAGGGTGTCTTTACGTACTAAGTGCACTCTCCCGTTAAAAAGAGAATAGCAGCAAATATTAATCATCATCATCATCATCAGTTGACGATATTGTATAGTTGAAGGACGGACGGACGCTTCGCCCCACTCATCATCATTCACACTGTAGATATATGCTATGATATTTATGTTCCCTTATTAATTCTATTTCCAAATCTTTTCATCTCTTAAGCCCCTTCTTCCAGTGTAGGATAGCAAACCGAACGCTTGTCTTCCTGCCTTTCTTCACTCTTCCTCCTCCTTCTCCCGCGGAGAAGCTTGGTACCCGCTACACATCTGTAAGGCGTTATGTAATGTGCGCTAAGTGCTGATGACGAGAAAGTATTACGGCTGAGCCTTTCGTAACGCGTTGGATGCAATCAACGACTTACTTGTTGCTCCATTCGCATTGTGTGATGCGTGGTTATTTTAATCTACTACGACGAAGTATTGCATATGTTAATACGATTGCTTGCCCGACATGACACGTGTAGAGGGCGTTTTTGAAAGGAGTTTAAAGCCTGAGCATTGCTCTGCGTTAGAATACTCAGCTGGCACGAAGGGCTGCCTAATTCAAATTCCGTTCGTTCCTTCAGAAATTTTCTTATTACTTCGCGCGAGAGTGGTTACGGACACGGGCAGCAGCAGCGGCGGTATTGGGCAACAACGGTGCCAATATCAGCACTACTTCGCTGTAAGCAGAACCAATGGCCAATAGCACATGACGGCTGCTTACCAATGACTAGGAAACTTCTGGGTGCAAAGAAAGATCGAGCTTCTACTTAATTCCCGCGATAGTGGTTATGGACACCGGCGGCGGCGAACTGTCACTACCACTTGTAATAACACACAGTACTAGGCTGGGGTGTCAGCCATCTTCTTTATTTCTAACCTCTTCTTCCTCCTCGTCTCCCTCCAACCCTGCCTAACGTCCACGTACACTCCCCCTCTTTGAAGACGCATCCCTCCTGGGGTGATACATGAAAACGTTTCCAATGGTCGCAAACTCCAGCACACCATCATCGTTGGAGTAACCGACCCTTTTTAGAACGCCATGCTGCACTGCGATCTGCACCACGCGATAAGGTCCCATGTACACCTGCTTTGTGCCGGGAAGGCCTTTTCTGACAAGCACCAGATCGTTCAGTTGTATCTGAGGTATCCGCGTGTTGAGGCGACGGTCAAAGTTCCTCTTCATACTTTCCAGGTATCGCTGGTAGGCTTCCGAAGTTTTTCGTTTTTCGCCCAATTGCAGGCGGTCTGCAATGCAAAGTTCTTGATCAGCAGGAAGCACTGATACCTTTCCGAAAGCTGCAAAATATGGGCTACAGCCGATGCTCGCAGTGTGCGACCGATTGTGATGAGCGACAGCTGTCTCCAAGCAGCACTTCCATCTACCCTGAAAACCTGGATACATTGAAATGAACTGCTTCAAATCCCGAAGGATTCTTTCAGCCATGCCGTTTCCTGCAGGATGGTACGGAGCACAGCGTCGCAATACAACTCCTCGTTCCTTCGCCCAACCTTGCAAACGCTGTCTGAGAAACGCTGGCCCATTGTCTGATATTACTATTTCCGTATTCTTGAACATCTCTCGACTCAATAGAGCGATCACACTATTTGCGTCTTCCCTTCCCGGCCGTGCAGCCACTATTCTTGTGCGCTGGTCTATTGCCACTAGGAAAGACTGCGTTCTTCTTATTCCTGCAGCCTTCTTCTTGAGCTCTGCGAAATCCAGATGAATAAATTCAAATGGTACGTCAGAATGTTGAGGCAAAACCATCTCATCTGTTCTCTGAAGGTACTTGGCTTTGTGAACTTGACATTGATGACAAGACTGAGCATACCGTTGAACGTCCTCTTTCATGTGTTTCCACTGGAAGCGCTGACGACTCTTGTGATATGTCCTCCAAAAGCCGTCATGTCCACCTGAGTGCAGGGAGTCGTGATAGAGCTCAAAAATTCGAGGCACCATTGTTTCTGGGACTTTGAACTTTCCGTTATGAAACTTAAGTTCTTCAGTTCCCTCCTACAACAATGTTGCGTTGACATTTTTATGATGAGGAATTACCGCAAGTCTTGAAAGCGCATCTGCGTTCTTGAGGTGTTCTTCAGGCCTGTGGTGGACCATGAAAGTAAACTGCTGGAGTTCACTCACCCACCTAGCAATTTCTCTTCGAGGCTCGGCGAGGTTAAGGATATACGTTAAGGCTTGGTGATCCGTAAAGAGCTTGAAGCTCCTGCCATCCAGGTAAGGTCTAAAATAGCGTACGGCCAATAAGACTGCCAAGGCTTCCTTCTGTGTAGTCGTGTAGTTCAGTTTAGTTTTCGAAAAGGTGTACGAATAGTACCCGACGACCCTCTGTTGACGGCTCCGTGGAGAGTCGGTATCTCTACGGTAAAGCACTGCGCCTGTGCCATAATAAGAAGCATCGAAGTTTGGAAGAGTCAGGACCGGATCCGATTAAATAATGGTCACAAGGCTGTGATAAACAGATTCACACTCTGCTGTCCATTGAAATGGCACACTCTTCTTAGTAAATTCTGCGAGGCACTTGGTTTTGGTCGCATAATCTCTAATGAATGGCCGGAAATGCCCTGCAAGACCCAGAAATACCCGCAAAGAGTGCAAGTCATATGGCTTCTGCATTTTTGCGATTAGTTCGACTGATTCCTGTTTTGTTGTTTTGGTTTGGCGGTCAAATACTCTTTCAAGAAACACCACTTTACTTTGGAAAAACTCACTCTTCTTGTCATTGATTTTGAGCTCGGCGTCACAAAGTGCTTGAAGTACACTAGCCAGATAGTTTGAGTGCTCTTCCTCGTTGGGGGAGTATACTATTATATCGTCTGTGTAGACGTTAGAAAACTTCTCGATAAACGGTCCCAAGACGTCGTTCATCATTTTCTGGAACCAAGCGGGTGAGTTCTTCCGTCCAAATGGAAGTCGGTTGTACTCATAGATGTCAAAGGGCGGGATGAAGGCGGAATATTTCTTGCACTTTTCAGAAATCGGAACTTGCCAAAATCCTTTACATAGGTCAATGCGCGAGAAAACTCTGCAGCCACCCGTGTCATCTATGATAGAGTCTATACGTGGCATAACTCAGTCTGCTTATTAATTTGACTGTAGTCCGTGCAGAGTCGAAGACTTCCATCTTCCTTTGGTGCAATGGTGATGGGTGAAGCGAACGTGGACGTGGATGGACGGATAACCTGCGCATCCAACATCTTTTGAATCTCGTTCTGAAGCCACACTTTCTTCTCTCGTGACATATTATATGGCTTTTTTCTCACCACCGTCGTATCACTGAGCTGGAATGGAACCTCAAACTTCGTAGTTGCTGTCCTTTCAGGCACAGCATATCCTTTCAGGCACAGCAATTCCGGGTAAAGCGTCCTAACATCTTCACCTGACGATGGTTTCCGCGGAGTCCTTGAAGGCGAAACTGCAGCGTTGATAGCGCGGCGCTTTTCTTCTGTGGTAATTTCGCCTGTCCAGTAGATATTAAGGCGAAGTGCACTGATGATTAGACGTGAAAGCAGTAGCTCATACGGAACTCCGTCGAGTACCAGTGCTTGCGCAGTGACAGTGTTGCCGAGACACGATATGGTTATACAAGTCCATTTATCGTGAACATCTCGTCTTCCGTCGTATCCGTGTACTTCTACTGGTCTTCCCTCTTTTAATTTCGCCATCTACACAATATTTGCGTTAATAACCATGACGCTTGCTCCGCTGTCAACTAACGCACTCCGTTCCTTTCCGTCCACAAAAACAGATATGTACAATAGACTTGTATGAGAGAAATAAACAGCTTCTCTTGATGTCGTCGGGTGGAAGCCGAGACCCTCTCTATTTAGTTTTTTGTTACGTCATCTAGCTCTTCGCCATGGTCTGAGCTTCCCTGGGTGGTCAAAAAGGATACGGGTGTTGCAGTAGGTCTCCAGCTTGCAAGCCGGCGTCGTTCCTCAGCTCGTGTGGCCCCAGTATTCCTTGCAGCAGGTGTCATGGGTTGACGCTGGGTTCCTAGGTCTTGGAGGTAGAGGTTTCGCATTCCCTGCAGAAGTTCTTCGACCGTCTTGGGTCCTCGCATTTGTATTTGCTTCTGGAGGTCCGGACTTAAACCATGAATGATAAGCGGAACCACAGACGTCTCAGGCAAAGGTGAGTCCGCCAGCTGTAGCAAGCGCCTCTTTCTCATAAAAATAGCTGAGTGCAGATCCAGACCTGTAGTCGAACGTGATTGCTTTGTCCCATAGCAACACCTTGTTTTCGCTGAAGGAGCTCAGAAAGCTTGCTTTCCACTCTATCCATGGTTTTTTGCTGTGAGCGTTGAGACGCCATTCGTACCAACTATTTGCTATGCCCGATAGGAATAGTCGCATGTTTTTCACTTTATCTTCGTCGCTGTGCCAGTAGTTTTTATTAGATGCATACTCGTAAAACGTGAGCCAGGACTCGGGACTACTAGACTCTCCGTCAAACATGCCTGGCTTCACGTGTTCGCGGCTCGGTCTGCCTAATCTTTCGTCACGTTTACATGCAAGCGCATTAAATAATTTTGCTGCCTATTCTGTTCTTGGTGCAGTTCAAGAAACTTGTTGATCAGCTCGACGGAACTGTCAGGCGAAGCAGCGGCACCAGGCTTCGCGTCGTTTCTTACTAGAGTCAGCGCGAAATTCTCATAATCCTGAAGTTTCATGTTGATCCTCACCGTTCTTTTAGCAAGTAAATGGTCTGGAGTGAGCTTCATTTTAGTGCTTATATAGAAAACAAAGGCGCCAGTACTCCCTGCTTCCGGAAGAACTAGTTCCTCTTCATCTTGAGGCGTTGCGGTCAATATCCGGATGCCACCGCGTTGATTTGCTCCAACGGTGAAGCCCACTCACATCTTGAATATCCGCACAGAAAGTATATGCGGCTGCGCCAATTTGTAATAACACACAGTACTAGGCTGGCGCCAATATATGAGCTAGCACTGAGAGGGAAAGTACAGGAATTCAGAGTGTCGCTGCAGAACAGGTACTCGGCTCTTAGTGAGGAAACCAACCTTAGCGTAGATACAATGAATGATAATCTGACGAGTATCATTACGGAGTGTGCAGTGGAAGTTGAAGGCAGGGTAGTTAGGACACTGGCAAGCTTTCCCAGGAAACGAAGAACGTAACTGAGAAGCATCAAATCACGAAAGTGTCAAGTACAACAGACAAAATAGAACTGGCAGAGCTTTCGAAGTTGATTAATAGACGTTAGGTATGCGATGTAAGAAGGTATAACATGGAGAGAATTGAACACGCTCTGAAAAATGGAGGAAGCGTCAAAGCAGTGAAGAGGAAACTTGGGATAGGCAAAATTCAGATGTATGCACTAAGGGACAAAGAAGGCAAAATAACAACCAATAAGGATAGGATAGTTAAAATAGCGGAGGAGTTTTACAGAGATCTGTACAGTAGCCGAGACAACCACGACCTTAATACTATAAGAACTAGCAGTAACCCAGACGACACCCCACCAGTAATGATAGAAGAAGTCAGAAAAGCTTTAGAGAGCATGCAAAGAGGCAAAGCTGCTGGTGAGGATCAGGTAACATCAGATCTGCTGAAAGATGGAGGACAGATTGTGTTAGAAAAACTAGCCACCCTGTTTACGAGGTGTCTCCTGACGGGAAGTGTACCAGAGTCTTGGAAGAACGCTAACATCATCTTAATACATAAGAAAGGACATGACAAGGACTTGAAGAATTACAGGCCGATCAGCTTGCTCTCTGTAGTATACAAGCTATTTACAAAGGTAATTGCTAACAGAGTAAAAAAAACATTAGAATTCAATCAACCAAAGGAACAAGCAGGATTTCGAAAAGGCTACTCAACAATTGACCACATTCATACTATCAATCAGGTAATAGAGAAATGCTCAGAGTATAAACAACCGCTATACATAGCCTTCATAGATTACAAGAAGGCGTTTGATTCAGTAGAAATATCAGCCGTCATGCAGACACTGCGGAATCAGGGTGTAGATGAAGTATATATAAACATTCTGGAAGAAATCTACAGGGGATCAACTGCTACCATAGTGGTTGATAAAGAAAGTAACAGAATACCAATCAAGAAGGGTGTAAGGCAGAGGGACACAATCTCCCCAATGCTATTTACCGCGTGCTTACAGGAGGTTTTCAGAAGCCTAGAATGGGAACAGTTAGGAATAAGAGTTAATGGAGAATACCTAAGTAACCTGCGTTTCACCGATGACATTGCATTGCTGAGTAACTCAGGGGACGAATTGCAACTCATGATTACGGAGTTAGACAAGGAGAGCAGAAAGGTGGGTCTTAAAATTAATCTGCAGAAAACGAAAGTAGTGTACAACAACCTCGGAAAGGAGCAGCGCTTCGAGATAGGTAATAGTGCACTTCAAGTTGTAAAATACTATGTCTCCTTAGGGCAGGTAATAACCGCGGAGCCAAACCACGAGATTGAAGTAACTAGAAGAATAAGAATGGTGTGGAGTACATTCGGCAAGCACTCTCAAATTATGACAGGTAGATTGCCACTATTCCTCAAGAGGAAGGTATATAACAGCTGTATCTTGCCGGTACTTAGCTACGGAGCAGAAACCTGAAGACTTCCAAAGAGGGTTCAACTTAAATTGAGGACGACGCAGCGAGCAATGGAAAGAAAACTGGTAGGTGTAACCTTAAGAGACAAGAAGAGAGCAGAGTGGATTAGGGGACAAACGGGAGTTAAGGATATCATAGCTGAAATAAAAAAAGAAGAAATGGACATGGGCCGGGCATGTAGCGCGTAGAGAGAGAGAGAATAAACTTTATTGGGTTCCAGCATGCGGGATTCCCTCCGGCCGCGCAGGGCGTGGGGTTCACCCTATCTCACGTTACACTAGAAGTCCTAATGTCACGCGGGCCTAGACCTCAAGGCCTTCGTGCCCCGTCGCCGCTCGGGTTACTGAGGGTGTCCCCCTTTCGCCTTTGCAGCGCCAGTGCGACCTCGAGCTGCCGGACGGCCCTTCGCTGGTCTTCTGGGTCCGTAGACCCCACACGCTGTTCTACTTGCGGCGGTAACACCGGACCGTCCGCGCTGTCTGCGTCACATCCCCAGAGTATGTGAGCCAGGGTGGCTCTCGCGCTCGCGCACACACTGCACATTTCACTCACGTAGCGCGTAGACAGGATAACCGCTGGTCATTAAGGGTAACTAACTGGATTCCCAGAGAAGGGAAGCGGGTTAGGGGGAGACAGAAGGTTAGGTGGGCAGATGAGATTAAAAAGTTTGCGGGTATAAATTGGAAGCAGCAAGCACAGGACCGGGTTAACTGGCGGAACATGGGAGAGGCCTTTGTCCTGCAGTGGACGTAGTCAGGCTGATGATGATGGACGTAGCCATGCTGATGCTGCTGCTGCTGATGATGATAATGATGACCAGGGTGGGGTGTCAGACATCTTCTTTATTTCTAACCTCTTCTTCCTCCTCGTCTCCTTCCAACCCTGCCTAACGTACACGTACACCACTCTGATCTGATAACAGCTTTCGCTGTAATAACGCCACTGCCAATAATATCTGTCACCCAGGTAGACTCCATTGCTTCATATTGAAAAGCGAAGTTTAGGACAGGCAGCTTCACCCGCTATTAGAGGTGCTCAGGCTTGAGTGACTCTGGTATGCATATGTATGGTCGACGTACCCAGAGCTTTTTTTTTCTGGTTTCATTCTTCAGCTAACAGCTTTTCCCGTGAAACAGCTTTTCCCGTGAAAGACATATTGAAATATGCCAGCTCCACGGGTAACTGCTGTGATGTCTTCATTCATGCAATTCATGACATACCAATAATTATTCTTTTTTTTTCAGACATACATGCACATTCGGCCAAACGCGTTAATTCGTGGTGTACCTTGTTAACGGCCGGTATGCCACGAATCCATGTTAATGGAATACCACGTTAATTGTATACCATGAATTCCTGGTATGTCATGTTAATTGTATACCAGAAAAACCAGGAACCAACCACGAACGCTTCCGACGTATGCATTGTGTTTTTCTGCCAATTCGCGTCGTGATCCAGCTAACACGCATAATGCGAATATTTTTTTGACGACCTCTCTCTCACGTTTACCAAGCGAGCGCACATCGCACATGAGATGCACATCCTTGTATACCGCAGGGCAATGGAAAGATCACCATGGCATCGCGACACGAATGTTTCATGTATAATATGACTGCGTCACACGCATCTTATGATATTCGCGCTACAACGTAATAATCACATTCATTATTTACAATATCATACTGCGTCATTTTTGGTATAAATATGCCACGTTAACTAAACGACAATGCAATCACGTAGCCTAGATAGACAATTACATATGCTGAATGTAATAATATGTGCGGTTCAACGTCACAAAACCACCAATGATTATGCGAGACGCCATAGTGGAGGGCTCCTGAAATTCCTACCACCTGGGGTTGTTTAACGTGCGCCCAAATCTGAGCCCAAGCGTCTACAGCATTTTCGTCTCCATCGAAAATGTAGCCCCTAGGCCGGGATTCGAATTCGCGTCCTGCGGGTCAGAAGCCGAGTGCCTTAGCCACTAGACCACCACGACGGGGGCATATGCTCAATGTGTTTTTGCTTCACCAAAAACTGCGTCGAATTCACAGAAGTACACGAAAAAAAAAATCAGCATATCGCTTCCAACTACTGTTACAACATACATTATTTTTCGAATACAATGTGCATCTTATTATAATCATTCCAGTGGTTGGCTTTTGCGTTTTACACAGATTTCACAAAGGAATCGAAGTTGCACCAAATATAAATGGTTGGAGAACGGCATTATGCTGAAAGACGGGTCTCTATAAATTCCCACTCGTATAGGGCAGGCCATGGTAAATATCTGCACAAAAACGGAGGACGATTACAGATGCGTATGTTCGCTTAAAACGCGCTTCTGACCCCTCTTGTTCGCTTTTTTTACTCGAAACGTAATGTACAAATAGATGTAAGTCATACAAGGTGTTGATCGACGACACGGACACTGCTGACAAAGGAAGAAGTTCCCGAATATGCAAAATGTTTACACTCGGGTCATTGTTTCTGCGTATGGGCTATAATTTTTTTGTTTTCGAGGAATGACGGAGAAACGATGTACGCAATTTTGTCGTTAACAGTGAGAATACACTTGTGAAAATTGACAATTGCGCATGGTGTCACCACTGAATTTTGTTTTTGATGGCCAAAATCATCGGCTGCCTGTATGCACGTTCATAAATAGACACGGACAGCGTCAGAGGACTAGTACGCAGCGGAGCACAAGGGACGGGACTATTATTCCCTTCCTGTGCCCACCCTCTCATGCAGGTCCTGCAGACGCGCCAGTAGCGTGTCGTACTGGTACATAGCAACGCCACCGTCAAATCCGTCGTTCATACAGGAGCCCGTCAGGGGCAGCCAATCCTTGACCGCTTTTTCGTACTGGCCGTATAACTTCCGAAACTGTTTCAACACTTGGTTCCTCAGAGCGCTAGGGTAAGCGGAAGTACACTTGAGGCAGTCCTCGACTGCATCACACACCGCAACCCTGATGGTTTCGTGCTGCAAGACAGCGTTGTAGCAGATGTCGCTGTTCAACCACGTTCCCACTGCCGGTAGGACACCGAAAGCCGACCCATCCGCGATGGGATTTCCTTGGTCCAGCATCGACCTGATAATATCCAACACTTTTCCGATGCTGTAGTACCGCGTCCAAGTAGGTCCGACCGTGTCCGTGCCTAGAAGAGCCAGACAAACCTTGCCGTTTTCGTATAAGCTCGGGTGGAAACGTACCCTACCAGAGTCCGTGGTCATCAGCCTCACCAGCGGAGCCCTCGAAGGGTAGTCCGATGGACAACGAAGCACAAAGTGGAAGAAGCCTCCCTCGTAGGGCGTGTCGACGGGTCCCAGAATGAGGGCGTGGATCTTGGTTACGTCTTCGTCCTCGGCCTCAACGAACACTCCGCGGGGCCGGAGGTCCTCCAGGTCCGCAATCTGTCGCACCACGGTAGATATGCATTTCTCGGTTGGTTCCTTGTCCCCGTACTGGAAAGGGTCCCAGAAGGCAGTCGGTACTGGCGCCCGCACTAGTGGTTTTTGCTGTGGCCCAGTACCAGACTTTTCGTTCGTGTGGTTCATAATATTTCTCAAGCGGCCGCTCACCGATCCAAACATGGTTCATGCTGTAGAAGTCGACTTCGGGCTAATGCTGGTTGCCTAGTTGCTTTTTATCCCAGGGTAATTGCCCACTACGGTGACTGACGAAGAAGCTGCTGGTGATAACGGTGAATATAAAATTTGTTCTATGAGGCATGCTAAGATAGAATTCGTTCAGATTATTTACAAACAAATTGTAGATCTAGCTCCCTTGCTGATCTTCTAGGGCAGTCCATGACTACGGCTGCTCTTGCTGCTTGATGCTGATGGCCTAAGATGGATGGCGCTCACCCACAGAGGGGGATGGGCCAAGACCAGGCAGCAGGATACTTAAATGAAACTAAAATAAAATTTATTAAAGCCAATCTGAAAAATTAGTTTAGAGATAATGGTGCCAATAAACAAAAAATGTTTGCTGAGCGAGCAGTCAAACCATCTCTTGTTCCTGACAGACCTCGCTGCGAATTATAGACTTAAGATCTGAAAAGGTTAGGATTCACTAGCACAGTAATCTTTTAGTTGCATTCATGTAATCAAACACAGTGGAGCATATATCCCTGCTGCAGTAACCAAATGAAGTGCCGCCAAGTGATAAAAGTACTTGTAGATTTACTTTTATTCCTAGCTTTTGTAATGGGGCTACTAAAAATCTTTTTCTCTGATAAGAGTAACGACGACAGAATAAAACGAAATGTTCAATTGTTTCAATTTCGTTGCAAAATGCACAGCAGTGACGCCTTGAGCCAAGCTTTGTTAAGGTAATAATTTATTTGTGGAACTGTACAGCGTAATCTGGTATAAGTGACCTCTAACTGGCGAGATACACACCACTGTTTATTCCAGCAATACGTTAAATGCTCGAAGTCTTTAAATTTATCTGAATTACCTATTCCCCATTGCAAACAAGCCTTTCAGAACCTTAGCACTGTCACGTTTGCCGTATCTGGCAAAACTGGGATGGTGGGCCCACTCAGGGATGCTGCTGCTACAGTGTCTAGAAATATACTGCCTAGTGTGCTGAGCGCGGCCTAGGATATGGCCCTGCAGCTGATGACTGCCGGCGGCACCCGCATGGTGCGCTGCTGTGAGAGTGGGTGCCTGTGCGTTCAATCCTTGCACTCCGCAAGCGCTGCGAAGCTTTCAGGAGGCCAAGCTGCGCGAGGCCAACTATTATTTTCATGCATTTTCGGAGTGTTATTTACATAATGCTTTATAAAAACTACTCAATTGCTTTCACAGTACTGGCGCTTTGCAATACAAATGAGGATTATTTCGCGACATACATATCGTCATCCGCTACTGCCCGCAAAAAAAAAAAAAAACAGGCAGATCTCACGTAACTGTATGCTATGCAAGGTGACTCTGTTGTAATTTTTTATTAAGTGAAACATTATGAAGTGGCGCTAAATATATGCGAGAAATTGGATAGTCAACACTGGAACCAGCATTGGCGTTTCACGAACGTTTGGCTCTTCTTGCAAATTATTTCGAAGACCTGGCGTGGCTCTGTAGTTGAATACTTGGTTTCCATGCAGATTACTTGGCTTCGATTTCTCTGCTAGGACACAAACTTTTATTATTTGCTTTCGTAAAGTTAACGTTGCCGATGTCAGCTTAACGCTCACGCGTTGAAAAAAGATGTGGCGAGAAAGGTGTGATGGCGTACGTGATGGTATTGTGAAATTATTCATGTCAGGACCAGCGAGTCATATTCATCAAACGATCTTACCCGCCCACACAAGTTTTGAATTACCCTTAGTTAAGGGGGTGATCGTGAGAGCACCCAGACATAGGCGATTTGACAGACAGACAGACAGACAGACAGACAGACAGACAGACAGACAGACAGACAGACAGACAGACAGACAGACAGACAGACAGACAGACAGACAGGCGAACGGACGGATGGATGGACGGACAGGCGGATGGACAGTTAGACAGACAGACGGACGGATAGACAGACAGATAGACGGACGGATAGACAGACGGACAAGTAGACAGGCAGACGGACGGATAGACAGACGGACAGATAGATAGATCGACAGACTGACAGGCGGACAGATAGACGGACGGAAGGATGGACGGACAGATAGGCAGACGGACGAACGGACGGATGGACAGATAGATAGACGGACGGACAGACGGACAGATAGACGGACGGACGGATAGACGGACGGATACACAGACGGACAGATAGATAGATAGATATATAGATAGATAGATAGATAGATAAATAGATAGATAGATAGATAGATAGATAGATAGATAGATAGATAGATAGACAGACAGGCAGAAAGACAGATAGATAGATAGATAGATAGATAGATAGATAGATAGATAGATAGATAGATAGATAGATAGATAGATAGATAGATAGATAGATAGATAGATAGATAGATAGATAGATAGATAGATAGATAGATAGACGCGCAGACAGATAGATAAATAGATAGCTGCTCAAAGTGGTTGCAGTCCGCAAAGAAATTAATTTCAAGAACCATTGACAGTATAACCACCAGAGTTATTTTTAAAAATGTGCTTTGTTCTTGGGAGCAAAAATTGTCACAGAAGACCCAAAAACCTTTACCTCTTAGCCTGCATTCCATTAGGATTCGAGTGAAAACAAAGAACGATAACATGCGAATGAACAATCTGACACTCGCCGCATATGATAGTTGTTGGAAAGGGAGTCCGGCGTTGTAATGGGAGAAAAACTGTGTGAATGAAATTTGAAAGAATATTTTCAATTTTTTCAGATAAATATTGATATTTGAAGTTATGCCTAAACGGCGATTCCGTTCCCGACACCATTCACCGTAATCCGAAAAGATAGTTTGATGGAGTAACTCTCAGAATGCCTTTCTCACACGACAGCCTTCGGACTCAGCCTTCTGTCTGCCCTTTTGATCTTACTTTTTCAATCAGGAAACCGCGCTGGATCCGTTAGTGCGGGGAACAAGACACCTTTTCCTTGTTCGACCGATAACTTTTTTTACACGGCGGCACAATACACGTCGTTTCTTTACATTGCCGCTTAGCTTTTAACATCTCAGGTTGTTGGAGTGTACGTATGACGCCGTCGAACTTCACAGTAAATCAGATGGTAGCTGTAACACACTGATTTTAAACGCGGCGAGGCTCCGGCAGCAGCGGTACGAGATGAATATCGCGCGTTCGTGCACGCTCTCGACCCGCAGCGCCGCTTGTGGCATCTGAGTGCAGTCATCACATTCGGGACCACCCTCTCTCGTACGGAATGCGCGCGCTCAGCACACTATGCAGTATATTTCTATACACTGTACTGCTGCTAAATAGTCCACCATTTCGTTCAAATATAAGCCGCGGTGGCTTGGTACCCATAGCAAATGCATTTTTTTACGTTTTCCGGTACTAAATGCCGAAACGTATTCATCAGGTCAGCATTTGCTGCCCCAGAAAGTGCATTACATACTGACAACGAATCTGTAATGACAAGTGCTGATGATTCGCTTGAGGGCAATTTGCGTGGGCGAGTACAATAGCCAATAGTTCTGCAATGAATACAGGGGTATAATCTGGGAGTCGAATCGAAAAGGACCAGTCAAAAGAAGGGGAGAAGATGCCAACCCCAGCCTTTTATTTTGACACAGATGCATCAGTCGCAATGATATTGCTTATCTCTATCTATATATCTATCGAGCTATCTTTGCCATAAGATTCCTGAGCATCCTTGACTTATCGTCGCATTGAGCCTCTTGAAACCTGTTCCCTTTGTCTAATGCATAGGTAGAGAGAGAGGAGAAGTATTATAGACGGTAGTTGGGCTGCCTGGCGCAACTAGACCTCAGACATGACCAACTACCGCAAAAAAGACAACGGACAAGATGAAGCACCGCGTCTTGTTTGGACGTCTTGAGGGGCTAATTGGTTCATTGTATGCAGAAAAAATTGCGCTAAAAATAAAAAAAAACATCACAAAGAAGAAACACTTCAACATATCCAGCGCAATCTTTCACTCGATCTGTTTAAGTGTTCTGCTGCCTGTCTTGTCGTCAGCGGCTGTATCAGCAGCCACGTCGGTGCTTACAATGGCACACACACAAAAAAAGCAGGGGGGTGGAGGAAGAGATGCCACACAACCAAAGATATACGTTTGCGCTCAAAGGTGTAAACAGCCTTTGCCATCACAGGTCTAAAGTGATGCCTCACAAAGCAACAGAATGCCGAGAGAAAATTTGCTGTATTGAGAGATCCCAAGAAGGCGCACTTGGCACATGTTAAGCCTAGTTGAAACACCAATGACAGAAAAACTTAATTAGATATGCATAATCCTAATAGCGTCTAATCAAGTCATTGGGGATTAAGTTTATGTCCATACTAATTAGGCTTAGCTCAGCTTGTCTTTACCATGACCTACTACACTCCTGACCTGCCCAGAGAGCACCTCTTCCAGCGCCCACGTTCTAGTTCATACCTTCTGCCGCTAGGGCCGTCACCTACGAGCGGCGTGGCGCTAGGCAGCACCTGTTCGCTGTCGTCTGCTTCAGCCATCGCTGTGGCAGTGCAAATCGTTCTTATTGTGCATGAATTGTGTATGAATGTGTAAAATATGGCAAATAAAGCGATATGATTCCTCGTCAGAGTTGGCTGCATTCGTGTGGACGTTTGAAGCAGAAATAGAACCGTAAAAAAAGCACACAAAGGGTCACAGTGGCAAGCAGACGGGAACTTTTCTACAAATGAAGGAAAATTTATTATGAAAATATTTCTTGAATGAAAACGTAGTCCAACGAGATAAAAAAACTATTGTTAGGCATTCATTGTTCACACTGAATCACGATGGTTCCAGACGATACGCATACACAAATTGCAGAAGATACGCAGAAACACAGTAGGTCGTGTGCAGAAACTTGCAGACGGCAGATAGCTGCAGTAGTCAGCTCTAATAGTGGCCGCGTGCAGTTTTTTTTTTTTAGATGAGCTGACACCTCAAATGTAAGTATGGTGTATTGCTGCGTGCCATATTGCAAATCGGAACAAGGCAAACAAAGTAAAGTAAGTTTTCACGAGTTTCCTGCCACAGACATACGGGAAGAATGGATCGAGGCAATTGGAAGAAAAGGTGAGTCTTGTGTTTTTGAGAGTCGTTTCAATTCAGAACGAGTTGCAAGCTAGCAAGAAGCACCAGGGTGCTTTAGTAAACTTTATTTCCGTGTGTTATGCTAATTCACTGAGCTAAAAAACATGAAAGCTTTTTTAAAGTACCGCGGCTAATATGGCAGGCTCCACAAATAGTGCCAAGAAATTTAAATATAGCACACAAGAAAAAAGTAAATATACGAAATCTGTAAATTATGTAAAAATGCGTAGCGGTGGGTTGCGAGGGGTTCGAGCACCCTTCCCGAAGGCTGCCTCAACAAATGCCGCCGAAATCCATAAAAAAATTAATGATATGAAATATTTACGTGCTGCCTCCACAGTTTGTCTCTCTCTGTGTGTGTGTGTGTGTGTGTGTGTGTGTGTGTGTGTGTGTGTGTGTGTGTGTGTGTGTGTGTGTGTGTGTGTGTGTGTGTGTGTGTGTGTGTGTTTAGCGATGGACAACTCTTGAACACTGGGTGTCACTGAAGTTAGCGACCGAATTTGGTCAAATGTATTTCTCATCTCAAACCTCTATCTTCCCATACAGCTTTGTTCGTTTCTGTATAAGCTTACTTAAGGTAATTAGAAACGTTACGCCGGTAACGAAATGTGGCGATTAACTGTTCACTCTATATAGGGCTGGCAGGCGGTCGGGTATAATGACATAATTGAAGTCCTTCGTGCACGTATAGGCAGTTTGTCACAGAAGCAGACGCATGGTATCAGTCCGTCGCCCTCCTGCCGGCCGCACAGTAGCAGACGAACAGGTTATAGGTAGCGCCACCTACGGCGAGCGATTGAACGAGAGCGGGGACACGCGCTCCCATAGGAACCCCGCTATCTGAACAGGTCAGGAGTGTAGTAGGTCATGGTCTTTACTATGCAATTAAAAGTAAGTTAAGCTTAGATAAGCACAGTTAGGCTTAAGAACAAACAAAACTAACTAAGCATAGTATCTGCCGATTGAGCTGAGTATAACTAAAACTAAATCAGCCAAAACGTAGTTCGCTCCACTTTTACCAAGGTAAATTCTAGTTAGCGGAGTGAAGCCAAGTTCACAGTGATACAGAGCTATAGTCTGCACGTCAAATAAAATTAAGCTTAGTTAGGGTAGATAAAGCTCAGTCAATTTCGGTTAAGAATACAATTATTTCAGAATAATTTAGTAGCTTGATTAAGCAAACTAAACCGAGATACCTCAGATGTATCTGGCCAATTGTGCTAAATAAGCCTAACAAAGCTAATTAAATTCAGTTGAGCCCAACACTGCCTTGTGATCGAATGTCAGACACACTAAGACCGAACGGCGCTGATTTAATCGATACTGATCGATAATCAATCGATATTGATCCAAGTATTATTTAGCCCTCAGGTAAACCTAAACATACTACCTATCAATCAATACAAAATCGATGACCCACCGATACCGATCGGTAGCCAATCGATATTTCGAAGAATGTCGGAGAACAGCGGAGCCATAGCCTACATTCCTACTTGCTTTCCTATACGTGCGCGTTCGAGTCCACAAAAGCTGGAACTACCGGAAACCACCGGCTCCTCAGTGACTCAGCCTTGAGGCACTTCGTGAAAGATGCCCCCATTTTGCATATCATAACCACGAATAGAAAGGAGATTTCGCGGTAGTAAAATAATTTGAAATATGTGATCATCGATTTTATAATCTACGGAATACTGAATCAGATAAATTAGGCAGCTATTCTCCTTGTGCTGCACACAGCTTCGAATGTGACCATGGTACTCCTAAAGTCCAAACCAAATGCAGCTCCACTACTGTGAAGCCTGGGGAATCTCACAGCGCGGTCGCTCCTCGATTCCCTTTCGTAGAGTTCCCACTGCTTTGTTTACCAAAGTGCCGATGACATTGTTTGAAGTAAGCATCAAGGGTTTCCACGGCACGAGTAAAATCTGGTTAGGGAGGTTCAGAAACTCGGCGTGCAACATGCGGACTATTTTTCGATGCGCTTTTTTCGGCCTCCTACTTGTTATGGCGGTTGAGATACGTCAAGCGTGCAACTATTTCCGTCAGATGCTTCCATGGAGGTTAAAAAACACTGCTGGAGTGAAAATTATCAACCTCGAGTGAAGCCGTACCCACTGTAAGATGGCGGCTGCGGTTGCCATCATACTAGCGGCATGATGAGCTGTTGGCGTGCAGCGATTGAGAAGGAGCGTTCTCCTCGCACGCCCAACGAGTTTAACGTGGCAACCTTTTCGCGTCAGATAGTGCTCAAAGTGCATCCTTGTATGACTAGTTTTCTTTGGTAAGCTTTAGTTAGCTACCACGACAGAGTAGTCAAGTGGTCCACTATATTATGACGTCGTGATAGTCCAGATTGGGCAGCAGTATTTCTACATCTTCGTCGGTGCCGAGAACGATGCTGTCGCTTTCTTATCAGCAGTTTCTTTGTAGGTTGAGCCATTACTTAACATCTGTTTTAATACGCTGCGTTTTTCGTTAACTGCCAGACAGTATGTTGATGAAGCTTGATGGCATGAAAATAAAAGCTCATATTCCACTGAGCAAGGACATTAGTCGGTGTAGCATACGATGTTGACTTTCCCATTCCTTGTGCTGATCTTCCGATGCTGATCAAGGAAGAAGGTGATCACGCCAACACCACCTTCTACAAGAATCCCGTTTTGTGAAGGAGGAAGCTGCGATCATTGCTTCACGTAATAGCTGCTGTTTGTTGCTAGCGCATTCATTGACTCGCCCTTGCGACGCAACTGCAACTTATTTCTTTACCACCGGTTGTCGCTGTAAAAGGGTCCGTCACGTGAATTCGTACTTGCACCAACTGCCCCATTTATTTTTTTTACAGCACCGGCCGAAGGCGTCCACCACGCAGGTGTCTCACACGTGCAAAGTCTCGTGTAACGCACAGCAATTACCACACTAATGTTCTTTAGACATGGCGCGACACGCCGATAGTACATCGCACTTGTTCACAGAAATTCTATCATATATTGTGGGTTATTTTTTAATTTATCTTCAAGCATTCCTACGCAAACTCTCTGGTTCTATTCTTTCTTTCCTTTTCTTTAATTATTATGTAATAGTTTATTTCAGATAATCCACACCCTCCATCCATGGCCTCTCTGTGACCCGTCATGGGTATGCGCCACAAAACGAATATCATCAACGCACGCATCATTACCATCATCTCGAGCTATATGATGGGCTCTGCACCAGCGGCCAACAGGATGCAACGCCGTCCGCCCGCAGTCGTCGCCGACATTGCCTCCCCTTCCAGCAGCGACGAACCACGGCAACGTGCAGCCGTGTACAGTTTGGAGTTCACGTTGTCCCAGCCAGAGCAGCCGTCCATGCAGTGTCTGCTGCACCGACGGCTCAACCGCGATCTCATGAACATATTTGACAACCCTGTGCCTGGAGTGTTTGTCGAGCCTAAAGCAAGCGACATCACCAACGTCCACGCCGTCATCGTGGGACCTGACAGCACACCGTACCAAGGAGGCTTCTTCCATTTCGTGCTCAAATGCCTCCCCGACTACCCGGCCAGGCCACCGCTGGTACGCTTCATGACGACGGACGCCGGAAGGGTGCGCTTCAACCCGAACCTGTACAGCAGCGGGCTCGTCTCGCTCAGCATCTTGGGCACGTTTCCTGGACCCTCGTGGACCCCAGAGATGACCCTGAAGGCGGTGCTGGTTTCGATCCAGTCGTTGCTAACCAAGCAGCCTTTGGCTGACGAACGTGCACTGGGACGCGAGGTAGGAACCTGGCTCGAAGAGACGACCGGTTACAACGCCAAACTGCGCTTCCAGACACTCAGAGTCGCGATTTGCGACGTGCTAGAGGCCTGCTTTCTGGGCAACTCTTCGTACCCCCCGGTCCTGCAGCAGACTGTGGTGAAACATTTCGTAGACCATTATGCCAAGTACGAAATCTTAGCGTGTTCCCAGCTTAGCCTGAACCCGAGCTCTCTGACCGGCGATTGGAAGGCCTCTCAGGGGTATGAAACGCTGCTACAGCGTCTACGGGACTTGTACAGTCGAATACTGCAAAAGAGCGCGAGTGTCAAGCTGAAGAAAACGTGACAATGCGACTGCAACGGCGTCAAGTGCTCAACTCGGCTGTCGATAACGACGGAGCATAGCCTCCTCTATAACTTTGTGCCCGAGCGGTCGGTCCCTCAGCGCCGTCCCCCGAGCTATTATGGGATGCGAGCGCTCCTGGCGGAGCGCCGAGGCGCAAAACGAGAGAATGGATGGCAGCTATGGAGAAAAAACCGGCTTTGAGTAACTACCGAAAGGGCAAAAATGAAATAAGGAGGGAGGCATTTTACGATAATTCAAGGGGAAGCGCTTTACTGTTTGAAGCGAGATCGGGTTGCCTTAGAACGCGTAGTTATAAAGCAAGATTCAGTAAAGAAGAAGAACAATGCACATGCTGCGGGAAAGATAAGGAAACGGCGGAGCATGTTCTGATTGAATGTGGAGATATCCACCCAGGTGTACTACTGTATCCGTCAACTGAGCTCGTAATGGTTCTAAATTCTCTAAAGAATTACGCGGAAGTTTTCCTCGCAAGAGCGAGAAAGATGAATCAGCCACTGAAGGCTGCCGTTGACAACGCCGCGCAAATACTACAGAAACGTGACAAACTCAAGTGCTCGACCCCGGGACATCATAAAAAACTTTTGGAGGTTGTGCTCGTGAAGTTTCTCCGCCCACTTTTTCTGAACTTCGCGACGAGTGTGACTGACAAACACGACTTGGCAAAAGATTTTCATGTCAAACCATTGTCTCGAAAAGTGCTCAAGCTTTGAGCGCGAAATCAAATAACAAAGCTCACATTGCATTCTGCATACAGTGCTTGTGTTAAAAATTTGGTGTGTGCGCACTTCTTAACGTATACGCATAATCCAATGCAATGTAGACGGTTTCTAGACCGTCATAAACGCAAGCGTGCATAGGCCGCGTCGTCTGCTGTTATTATGGGATCGGTGCGGCATCTGGCGGCGAGCGCCAAAACTATAAGGGACGGATGGCGCGTATGTATTTAGCGCTAATGCGCGGGCACAAAAAAATATAGGAGGCTATGGACGGAGCGTCACACGCGGAACAGCACGAGCGACATCTGCAGTCGCAAATACGCCACATCTGAGCATGCGCGGCGCCAATGATGTGCCTGCCCTGCAGTTTCCACCCTTTTTTATCTCTGCAGCCGCGATGGCTGCTTTCGCCGTCGAGGCGCTGTCAACATTACAAAATCGAAATAAAACAACAAAAAATATTCTCGTTTCGTGATGATATCACAGCGACAACGGTTTTACTTCGTCTTCCTTTCTTAGTTTTTTGTTGTTTTTTTTTTGCGAAATGGCTCAGAGCGCTTTCGACGGCCAAAGCGGTTGTTGCATCCACGGCGATAAACAGGGATCAGTAATCAAGGCAGGCCCATAACTGGCGCCACGCATGCTCAGATGTGGCGTATTTGCGACTGCAGATGTCGCTCGTGCTGTTTCTCGCACGACGCTTCGTCGTTATAGACAGCCGAGTTGAGCACTGTACATATCCGCGTGAAAGCGCGGGATCAAAGGTGCACATTTGACGCACGACAAAGCCCATGTGACAAACTCTAAGGCAGTGGAAACGTTACACGTACAGGCCTTGCACCCACATATATTTATGAATGCACACAGAACCATTAGCATACAGCACAGCTGCGTTATTTCTATACTAACGCTAGGGTTATCTGGGTTCACGTGCATTCCATACTAGCCTAGCTCCAACTACTTGCGCTGGTATATATGATTGTCTGCCAAAACGATAAAAATAGCGAAGAGCAAGGTAGCCCGCGCGCATTAGCCTATCGTACGCAGTTAACTTGGCTGTTTTCAAATTACTTGCGCATCTCCTTCCGGCACGCAGTGAAATAAAATTTCAGTTGGTCGCCACTATCTCTCTTTCTCCCCCTTTCTAAGGGACGCTCATCTATTGCATATGACGTATGGCTGGTTTTAAACGTTGTGCGTGAGACGTATAACTTGAGAGGGTAAATATATGACGAACTAGCTGGGCAGATGCGATTAACAAATTTGCAGGTATGACGGGGCAGCAGAGATCACAGAATAGAGTTCATTGGAGGAACGTGGGAAAGGCCTTCACCCTGCAGTGGGTGTAGTCAGGCTGTTGTTAATAACGACGTCTCTACTGAGATTCCACTGCTGCTAATAAGCGGGTCTCTACTGCGACAAATCACCTGAGAGCGCGTTTGTTCCGTGCAATGCGGCAACAATGATCAAGCTCGAACGAGAGGTCAGGGAGTGGCGGTAGGCACCGAATATATAGTTAATTTTGCAATGACCCCGGCCACGCACAAAGAATTCGTTCGTGTTTTGCATCTTTCATCTTTTTGCAAGAACCATGCTTCCTCCCCAGGTGCTACTATGCACACCGGCGCATTCCCTCAACCCCGACAAGGCGCGAGTCGACGCCGATCGCGTCCATGAGCACCGCTGCTGCTTCGCATTCCATCAGGGTTTTCTTTGGGAAGACAGTATTAATTTTTTCGAACACTCAAGTAAATTGTGCAATAACCTCATTATTGTAATAGAAGTTATATGGACACTATCGACAGGTTTTCGCTGTTGCCATAATGTCGCATATAAATTCCTAATTGATAACAGGACCCCATGCTTCGTATGTTTTATCCACGGATAAAAGCGCGCGAGCGGGGGCAACGAACACGGTTGAAGCAGAGATCGAACGATCTGGCTCATCTCCGCCACTGGAAGGGCACGTGCGATACCATCCGATACCCCCGTTCAGGAGGCCTGTAGTCGAAGCAGACAGGAAGCACTCCGCCCGTCTTAGAAGAGCATTAAAAAAAAACGAGGAAAAGAAGGGGGGGGGGGGGCAGGTGTCACTCGAGCAACAACTATGAGCTTTGCTTCTAAGGACATGGTCACGATCACTGGTGCGCTCGCTAGCTCGGCAGCCATCAGCGGGAAAACTCGCATACACATAAACTTGCTACACTCTTATCGCGAAGAGACTGTGCGGAAGGTGTTCTCTCCTTGAAGTAGCCGTATTCTTGTACACCAGCGTCTTGTTACTTATGTCAGATCAGATCCAAAAGTTAGCTGCCAGCTTCACTTCATATAACGTTACAGTTTTCTACTATCGCATTCATTACTTCACCCTTGCGGTGAAACTGTGACTTCAGTTATGAACAGCCAACCATGTTACTTTTTTAGCTGAACGCGCAAGCGTCAAGCACCGAGTCAATAAGCGCAAACGTTTGATGAGCATTCGTGTGCACCTGTCATTGCTAGGCTGTTCTGTTACGGAAAACGGACAACACACCCCTTCATTTGAGCTCCGTGATTGACATCCTTTATTTCTTTTCCGAACGCTGCCATCATGTTGCAAAGAAAGCAGTTTCCCCGGAATGACGAAGCAGTGAACGCGATAGCAACAAATTGTAACGCCGACAGCCAGCTTTTTTAGACCCGATATCGCGTAACTGTACAAAACGCTGGCGTTAGAGTATACCTCCGTGCTCGGGAGAGATGCTCTTCTCGCAATCTCTTCGCGTGAACAACGCAACACGCAGAAGGGTTCACTAGACATTCCCGCTGATGCCTGCCGAAAGCGCGCGCATAGCAACAGCGACCACGCCCTTGGGATCAAAGTTCTTGACTGCTCCTGGAGCAATCACAGCCTTCATGAAACCGAAACCAACCATTTCGACGAAACCAAAAAGACAATGTTTCAGCCACGTTTCCGGGCCCCGCGCTTGACCACTTTCGCATTTGGCGCTTAAATTCTGGTGATGCGGCGCAGTACGGCACTGATAGGCTAGTTTGGCGCAGCAGGAGTGGTTCGGCGCAAGAGGGCACAGGTAAGCAAGTTTGGCGCACAACGACGCAGCCGTTTCACCCCTGAATGTGAGATTCCTTGCCAGCATGAGCACATAAACACAAGAATGCTGCACATTACCTTGTTTTCTCGCCACAGATGGTGCGAAAATCAGCAGACGTGCGCTATTTCACCTGATGACGTATCCACATTTTAATAAAGAAAGCCTGTGTGGACCTTTTCAAGTAGTATAATCGAACTCTGGTGCCAGACACTAATGTAGACCTATGAATCAATTTGGACAATTCTTTCAGTGCTCTGTTTTGTTTTATTTCAAGGCCATAATGTGATGTGAATGCAAACTGTTTTTTGACAATAGGTACCCGGTAATGCCGTTTGTAAAAACCCGATGGTAGCGCCGAAACACACAGCCTAGCAAGTAGACACAGAAAAACTGGGCCAGCCACTGTGTAGCCTAGCAAGTAGACGCAGTAGCAAAACTGGGCTTGCCAGGGCACATTTTTCTTTTCAGGTGTGGACAGGGGGGGGTCACAGGTAATTATGGAAGCACCCAGGTATCCTTCTTTGAAAACGCGACAAAAAGAACACCGACACTCCAGCATGTCGATGTGTTCAGCGAAAGTTCAATTTTCTTGGTATCCCTAGCGGACGGTACTAACAATGCTGAGGTGGCCCAAGAGAGATCAGTCACGCCCTCTGGTCCAGAGTCGGGTGCCTATATGTTAGTCTTTTAAAAGAAAGATACCAAAGTCTAAGAAGTTTCCACTTTATGAATCTGCACCAAAGCTTCAGTGCTGCAACCTCAGTGGGACATTACTGATTTCGGACTTTTCTTTTGTATTTAGGCAAAGTTGGTGAAACAAAACTTCACGAAAGTACATTCCCATTGCAATGTACAGACTTTTGTAGACATAATCAAAATCTGTGAAATCATGGCAAGATGAAAAAACGAATTAGTAGGCGATGCTGCCACCGTTATTTCCCGGTTCAGCAAGAGACTTATCATGGCAGAAAGTGCTTTGCTATGACAAAAGGGTAATTACTTTACACAAATGTAATTGCTTTATGCAAGGGAAATTTACTCTTTTCTTTAGAGTTTGTCAGAGTGCCTTTCTCTGCACAAAATGTCGCTGACCAGAAACTTAACCTGCCTCCATTTTGCCGCATCATACTTTCTTATACCTCAAGAATAGAAAAGGAAAACAAATACATGACCACTTTTGGTTCAGCAACACGTATTCATAAAATCTTTAATCACCAGCATAACAGCAAGGATCCCCATAAACAGAGGCTCCATGCTTCATGTATAGTATCTCTTCCCGGAGTATTCGATAATATCTATAATTTGAAATTTCACCGTGAAAAAGAGTGCTACATGATACAAAGGACTACATACGCTGAAACACATCCAACATAAGAAGAACAAAAATGGTGACCAGATTTTGTGTCTGAGAACTATAACATCCACAAATCATGCAATGTCGAAGGTGAAGGTCTTTGTCTCCCACACAATCTTAGACGTTATGTTGATGGGCTCCTTCATAGTCTTCTCGATAAACTCGGCCTTGCCCGCACCGTTCACAAAGAGGACGGTTTGTGTCCTGAACAGATAAAGGGCAAAGTAAATGCTTGCAGACTCCACATTTGTCAGTGCTTTTCACATGTAGCCAATGGCATACTTGTGCAGTGTAAATGCACGGGTAATGGAGAAAGGGAAGAAGTAGATACTTACAGCGGCACTCAAGTCTCCTCAAACGCACTGAATACGGAAGAACCGCGAGTCTGGGTGTAGCCACGTTAATGATCGCGGCACGCCACAACAATTATGAGGGCATACTGTGATGTCATCACTCGGTCACGCGGCTTTTTTGCTATCGGGAGTGGTACAGACATCCAATAGATAGACGCTAGAATTTACGCTTCATGAGGCATATCTATTGCTTAACTACAATCAATATGTATGTAATTGCCAAATGTGGCTACAACAACTATCACCCTGCTGTCAAGGATATATAGCTAAGAGTAGTACTTATTAATTTAAATATTGAAAGATACCTTACAGGTTAAAGGGCATCAAAAGGGGTTACAGAGAAAATAAGAACTAAACTAATAAGAAGCATTTCACAATATGGGTTGATAACCACAAAATGCTGCGTTACAAAGTTAACAGTCACCATAACTGAAGAGTACACAAAACAGCGTATTACACCACGTAATGAAGAACCAATGCAACACTTTAAGACAAAAAAGCTTGAAAGCTAAAGATTAAAAAAAAATCTCATGACCCTATGTTAAGAAAAATGTATCTCAAGTTTGAGCAGGAACTTGTTGAGGTTACTACCAAAGGCAATATCATCGAGAAGATCATTCCACATGCGGATTGCCCGTGGCAGTGCTGATGTGTTACCAAAGATGCACGTGAAGCTGAGATTATTACGTAACCTGTGGTGTGTAGCATTCAAGGTGCAATGAAGATGTTTTGTTACTACAGACGTACTTATGAAATATACATAACAAAGACACATGATGGCGAACAGTCTATCTCCTTTCATGGCGGGGGAAACGGGACACCTGTGTCGTCGTGACGTCTCCGTGTATTGACCTCCTACATCACCGGCGCCTGCGATGCAATAGCCGTGTACTGAGGAAGGCAGGGTTATGTCTTTCTCAGCCCACAAAGCCATCCACCACAATCGGCAGCTTCATCCCTCGGCCCAAAAATCACGCAGCTGCCGAAAAAGCTCAGGACATCGTATGCCGAATAGCGTGCGCCGACTGCCCTGCTTCCTAAACTAAGACCTTTCACAAAAGAATGCAGCAGCACAAGAATTACCTCGATCAATTAAACAGTGACTGGAGTGCAGTAGTAGAACACTGCAAGCAGTTTAACCACATCCATCTCGACAACGTGGTGGTTCTGGAAGAATATAGAAACCCTTGCCGGCGACTCTTCCTCGAATCCTATTACGTTCTCCAGACAGCAGAAAACATTGACCGCTCTGCAGGGACATTGCCCTTCTTTTACTGCCAGGGCTTGCAACGAGTTGCAGCAAGCCTCTTACGAAAAGCAATCATATATAAGCACCGCACGTCTCTGTCCTTCACACCCTTCTCACCAGTCTGCCTTCAAAATGTTTAGTTTTTCCTTAAATAAAGTTTTTATTAGTTTTCCTATTTCTCCAAAAACAAACTTGTTTTTCAAATCACTAATACTGTATTCCAGAAGTGGTTTATCCTCTCAGAGCATCTAAATTGTAGCGAATGTGATAAAGCTTTCTTGTGCGGTGCAGATGTCACACAGGTTTCATGACACATTTTAGGCAAGTTTGTGAGAATTTAGGCAGTTTGTGAGAAGTGAATATCACGCCACGTCAGCGGCCACGTTGCAAGGATAAGCACAGCGTTTTGACAATCATGGGGCAACAAAGGAGTGGTACTACCTTGTGCCGTAATTGTAGTTGGGCAAGATGTACTTCATCTGGTTCATCAGCCTCAAGGTTGCTTCAGGCTCTTGTGACTGTTTTCTCATGGCGTCATCCACCGGGTAGCTAGAAAATGAAACAGACCAGTGAAACCCTTCGAGAGAAGAAGAAACCTCAACGTGTGAACTTAAAACCTCAACACACTAACTCGAAAGAGAAGTTTCTAAAAGACTTTGCCATGCAAATAAAAAAATTTCTTGCTTCCTAGCCCCAGTGTACTTCAGAATCCCATGGTAAATCTTGTTCGGTCATTCCTGTGTACGTCTTGTAGTTCTAAATCCTGCACTTGAAGGGGTCTTCCAACACTTCTTTTGAAGTGCCTATATCGGTCCTGAATGTGTCAACATGTAGTGGCGCTAACGGTAACTGTACTGTGTACAGAAATGAGAATGCACGGCACAGGCCTGTCATTAAATAAGTGTAACATGAGATGTAATTTTGTCATCAAGATAGGAATTATTATTGTGTTTTCTTTTATCTCTATTGTGTTTTATCGCTGAACGTGGAATAGGCTAAACATCTCTAACTTTTGCAGATTGAAAACTCAAAGAAAAACATAGCACTTAATTTTTTTTTTTCAATTTCTTGATCAATTTTGAGGAAACTTGGTGAGTTTATGTATATCTGTGTAACATTTTTTTTATCTACAACTATTCCTTTTTGTATGAGGTGTACTTTTTAAAATATAAAATATTCGATGTGTTTTTTGGGGAGTAAGATATTCTTTCTAAACAAATAAAGTGAAAATATAAATTATTATAACACAATTATTTGTAGCCATAACTGATTGCAGTGTAACAAAAATGAATGTTCAAAACTTATTTGAAGAAAAGTTGTGGTAACTTGACCATTTGCACATGAATTTTCAGCTTGAAGTTGATTCACTCACAAATGTTCAATGAACCACAACTTTTGTTCAAATAGATTTGGGACATCCAATTTTGTATAACTTCTGGTATATATTTGTGTGGGCACACACACACCATTTACAAAATATCAACGGCTAATACAGCCAAGAATACACTCAAAACCAAGTTTAAAGTGCCTTTCGCACAAATTGCCCTTTCTTGAAATGCCACCTCACAACATCAACATGAGTTTGTGTTCCCTGTCATGATTCCTGAGAGTGCTCTCTCCTAGCATACCTTTTCAACAGAAAGAGGGACACGACCTTTGTGGATTTGCACGGAAATACGCAGGCTGACGTCCATGCCTCAGCAGTGCAGAGGGTTCGCACACGGTATTTACCAGTAAATTCAAGGAGTGTTCAAGGATTTAAAAGATGCAAAAAGGAAAAATTCAAGAAGCATTAACTTAATGTTTTTTCACACACAACTTAAGAAAGGAGCTCCGCTTTTGCACTATCTTTTCGAGAGCAGCTATCTCCACCTTTTTTCTCCTTCAGCTGTTCGATGAAACATGTTGACCTTTGACATGTCATTTTAGCATTAAAGAGTTTTATGCTGTCCACCGCGACTCCACTGACGTACTTCCATCACGGAAGTGATGCTTCGAAAAATATATACTCAGAGGTTGCACAGAAACAACTAAAAGTTATGTTTACAATAAAAGCGCTCAAGGACCCATCTCACTCGGCACTTTCTGAAACCAGAACCACGACTGGGTTGTATAAAACTGTCTCTTAATAATCAACTGTCCTGTGCTCAAGCAAACGAGCTTTCCAGCAGTGATAAGTGGGTCATTAGCCACTCATTGGAACAGAAAAGACAGCACGTAAATTATTGTGTCGGCACTCCTTGAAAAAATGTCTGCTGTGTTCACAGCTGAATAGCATAAATGACTGTGGAATTGAGCACCCACCTAGAAGCACAGCCGCTCGATGCTCTGACTATTAATAAGCATGCATACTGCCAGCCCTTGGAAAAACAAAATGAAAAAACAAGGCTCACGACGTTGATTCATCCAGAAAATCATATATCTTCTTGAGAAGCTGATCTTTCTGCGAGAACCGGTTGTTCTGCCTGACGAGGTCCTCAAATTTTTGTTTGCCATACTTGACTTTGGCCCAGAACTGTGGAGGTACACTGTTGCCAAATGCATGAAAACCTGTAGAAAAAAGAAAAAAAGAAAATCCGGTAAAAGCTTCCAGAAAAAAAAACTAAAAGAGAATTGACACAATTTTGAGACACCCCAAAAGGAGCATTCTATTGTTTCCATGCACTCCACACACCAGAGCCAGACAACATGCAAACAATGTATCACTTTGATTTTAAAGTTCTAACCGCCCAGTGTCTGCCTGCCAGCCCCACTGCAATGCACATTATCATAACAAGTCAACACACTTCACAGGATTTGTGAAATTTGCCTCTTGCATACGGTACCCAAATACCAGAAATGACTGTTAAACTATCTGGACAACGATTCAGCCATCATTGTTTATGTGAAACATCTGCTACTAACAGCAGTCTGATGGCTTTAGCTATATGCGGCGACAACTTTTCTTGGCACTGAAGGAAAAACTACAAAGGCAGAGCTTCTGCACATGTAGCAGTACGCGAAGTAGTCTGATTTGGCGCACGTCTCATAACGCTGTGAAAAGTGGCGGGGGGAGCACAATTGGCGTTTCATGTAGACAGAAACGCGAAGTCACAACCAATAAATTGAAAGAAATATGAATATCTGACCGGTGTCAGCTGCGTCTTGTCTCAAATAGCTCCATGTAGAAAATAAAAGAGGATCTTTTATGTACCGCGTTCCAACTACGGGCGATATTGTGAAACTTCGTGGAACTTTGTGGAACTGCATTCACTAGCGGTAGGACGCACGCGATTTGGCTCTGTAGTTTTCACTTCAATGCCAAGAAAAGTTGTTGCTGAGTATAGTATGTCGGGAGCTGCAGTCCTCCTGTGATGTCAGACTTGTGTAGACGCGTCCCTGCGAAGCCTTCCCCTTTTAGTGAAACTAAAATTTTCAGTTTAAGGTAGTGGTATCGAAAACATATTCAATGCATTCCAAAGCACTAGGACACTCTTTTTGGGGTTCTAATCATCAGAGTTTTTCTTAAGAGCAACAACCCGAAAATATCTAAAATTCATGTCAGAAATCTTTTAAATATTAGTATTGTTTTCTGCATCAGTACTGATTTGTTATGTCATATGCCCCTTTCTAAAATTACACTTTAATGAATCCCAACAGCCTATGACGAGGAATTCAGAAGCGTGAAGTAGAATTCCATTTTTGGCATTCGAGCACCATGTCCTTTTGTGGTTATGATGGATGGTGCACTAGCGCATGCCGTTTGTTGTATGTGGTCTTCTATGTTCTATACTAAGCTTACACTCTACAGTTTATCACAATGAACCAACTAGCCTAGCAATAAATTCTCTTAATGTAGAACCCATCTTTGATTTTTAAGCCATCAGCTAGTAAAGACAGCAGGCGCCATAGAGCTTCCGAAAAATTAACTAGAGGAGACTCTGCTGCTGCGATCATTTTGCAATATTGAGAATTATGGGTAGTACACGGATTTGCCTAGTCTTCGTACACTAGAGTGGCAAATCGCACTGGTGGCTTCGTTTATTGCTGTGTTTCGACTTTCTTTCGTACGAAAGAACGAAGCATTTCAAACTTCGTGATCAGATTCGAAATGGTACACCCAAAATATTTCGGTGGTAAAGCTCAACTGCTGAACATTTGCTGATTTTTGTTTCATGAGGAAACAGCTTCAAGTCACATGAACCGAAACGGAGCGAGAAGTACAAAGATTAGACAAGTTCGTGTGATACCCATCATTCCAATGCTCGCTGAAGCGCCGTGCTTTGCAGCTTCCCTAGACAATAGCAAATTTGCATATGTCTCACCAGGCTCTGTTTGCACCGGTCCGCCCTCTTGGAGGTTGCTGTAGTAACTCATGGAGATATTCTTCTTAAGAGGCCTGAAACCAACCACGGGGTCAAAGAAACAAGGTTACAGATGAGCCGCTTAGTGAGAGACACTGATATAACAGACAATTGGCTACAAGAATACCAGTGGGCCCACATCAAAATAGGGGTAATGGTAATAGGAAAACTTGAACATGGTACCCTGCTTATAAGACGGAACCTCATAAAGAGACAATATCTGCTCCTCAGTGTATGTCTCTTATAAAGGGGTCATACTGTAGTTGTAACATTCAGTTCTAATTCATTATCTTCCACTCACCATAAAAAGGAAGGCTGCAAGACCATTGCAGCATTTTGAGAAAGAGCTAAAAATGTACTTATACTGCACAGACTAACCACAAGACTTAGTGTTTTCTAGATTTAATCTTTGCTTTACTGTTTGGTGCCCTTTTAATCAAGGAAAATATACTGCTGTTTCACTTTTTTTTTTCTTGCTACCATGAGATATGCCTAGATCATTCCATTGTATGTACATAATCACTTGCGTACTTCATTCTGCTATTATTCTGTTTTTCGCTTGAATACTACCTTGTGCTACTGTCACTTCAAGTTATTACTAATACAACAGTTTCTGCACACAAGGTCCGATATCGTCTGAATATGGGACCTCCTTCTGTATTCTAAATATTAATAACATTACACCACTTTCAATATTAAAATTTTGATTATGAAATTCTGGTTTGTCCAAATTGGGGAAGGGGAAGGGGGCGTGCACATTATACAGAGCCAATGTGGCGCCAAAGCAAAAAGCATTGGTGAACTTGCTTGGCCTCGATGGCGACAAAAAGAAATCCATTGAATTCGTCCTTCTCCTTCATCAGTTTTGTCAGGTACGCATTGCCGTCCATTGAGGACTTTATAAAGTCCACAACCAGAAACCCTGTAAAAAAAAAAAACATGGAGCAATAAACCAAATTGATACAAGTGATGATAGTGCTCGGCAACACACTGAACACTTATGCATCCCAGAGAGATGAAAGATGATGAAAAGATGGCAGCTTGAACTGATGAATGATCGTGAGCCAATGTTTCAAAACGTGGGCTTATCTTCGTCAAGGAAACAATTGATTTCCTCAGCAGCATGCTTATGCTTGCTTCGCTCATTATCTCCCAGCCTCAATAGTAGAGGAGGGGAAGGAAAGCATAGCAATAATCATTGCGGGGGTTTTGTGTGCCAAAACTACAAAATGTTTATGAGGGACAGTGCACTAGAGAAGTGTGGAGATTTCGAAGACAACGTGCACCTAAACCTAAGCCAACAGGTTTTAACTCGAAAGCATTAAACAGCTCGTTTCGCAGAAATTACAGTGTCAGCATCGCTGGTAGCGAGCAAAAAAATCATTATCTCGTGTGTGAGCAAGAAATCGAAAAAGATACAAATGTAAAGAGGTTTACTGGGCGAAACAAATGGGCAGGTGGGAGATTCTAGATAGCGACAGGACGAGGAAGATGGAGGAGCTCGAGCGCCGATCTCGTGGTGCCTTACTCTGCGATGATGCTTGCTGTTCCCTTTTGTTGTCATCATTCCTTCATTATAACTGCCCCCGTCGAGAAAGATCAAGCCATCCTGGCGATCTAACAGGTGGGAACGAGCGGGTCGAAGTACGGCTTCAAGCGGTCCACGTAAACAATATCGTATCCATGCCGACGATGGCCACCGGGAGGCATAAGCGGTTCAATGGCGTAATTGACGGGCGATGTGCGCTGTACCACGCGGTATGGACAATGGTAATTTGAAAGTAGCTTGGTAGACAAACCAGGTGCACAGGGTGGTACATACAGCCATACAAGGGTTCCAGGGGCGAACTTTGCGGCAGGAGGGTGGTCGTCATCGCAGGCCTTTTTCTGGCGTTGCTGGTCAGCCGTAGTAAACTGCTTCGCTAGTTGGCGGCATTCTTCGGCGTGACGGGCGGCTTCAGACACGGTCGTGCACTCAGATACATCTGGTGCATATGGCAGCAAAGTGTCAATTGTGTGCGATGGTTGAAGTCTGTATAGAAGATAGAATGGAGAAAAGCCGGTGGTGACTTGGATAGCAGTGTTGTACGCATAGGTCGCAAACGGAAGAACCAGGTCCCAGTTCGTTTGGTCAGATGCCACATACGTCGCGAGCATGTCACCCAGGGTCCGATTAAACCGCTCAGTCAGGCCATTCGTCTGAGGGTGGTAAGCAGTACTCATCCGGTGTACAATATGGCACTGATGGAGAAGTGCTTGGATTACGTCGGATAGAAATATGCGGCCCCGGTCACTGAGGAGCTCGCGAGGAGGGCCGTGACGCAACACAAACCGATGGAGGATGAAAGATGCGACATCCTGAACGGTCGCCGTAAGAAGAGCAGCGGTCTCGGTAAACCGTGTCAGGTGAACTACAGCAACGATAGCCCACCGGTTACCTGCTGTGGTCAATGGCAGTAGTCCATAAAGGTCAATTCCGACGAGATCGAATGGGCGGTCAGGGCACGCAAGCGGCTGTAGTGGAGCTGCTCCTGCATTCGGTGGCTTTTTTCGTCGCTGACACTCGTGGCAGCCGCGAATAAACTGTCAAACAAAAGTAAACATCCCACGCCAGTAGTACCACTTCCTTAAACGTTCGTAGGTCTTGAAGACACCGGCGTGAGCGCATTGCGGGTCGAAGTGAAATGATGCACAGATTGTAGAGCGCAGCTTTCGGGGAAGAACGAGCAGCCACTTCCTGCCGTCTGGTGAGTAATTGCGCCGGTACAAGAGGCCACCTCGAATGGTGAAGTGCGAAGCCTGGCGTCGCATTGCTCGAGTGATGGGAAGTGTCGGTACCCCAGATAAGACGTCCAGAAGCGAAGTTATTCATGAATTGTCGCGCTGTGCAGAGGTCATTGCCTCGATGTCAAGAGCGGACAGCGCGTGTTCCATAGAAGATATAGAGGCAGCCTCAGTCGACAGTGGTGATCGCGAGAGCGCATCAGCATCGGCATGTTGGCGGCCGGAACGGTACACGACGCGGATGTCATACTCTTGAAGTCGCAGAGCCCAACAAGCAAGGCGACCTGATGGATCCTTCAGCGACGACAACCAACATGAGGCATGATGGTCTGTAACTACAGCAAAGGTGCGGCCATATAAGTATGGGCAAAATTTCACAATTGCCCAAAGTATGGCTAAGCACTCTTTTTCGGTAACACTGTAGTTTACCTCAGCCTTGTTGAGCGTTCTGCTGGCGTAGGCGACGACATACTCAGGGGATCCAGGCTTGCGTTGAGCGAGAACTGCACCGAGACCAACACCACTGGCGTCTGTATGGATTTCAGTTGCAGCCGTGGGATCATAGTGGCGCAATATAGGCGGTGATGTCAGGAGACGGCGAAGAGTGGTAAATGCGTGATCACATTCGGAAGAGCATGATGAGATGTCGTTGGCACTGCTTAAAAGTTGGGTCAAAGGGGCAATTACAGAGGCAAAGTTGCGCACAAACTGACGAAAGTAGGAGCACAATCCTACGAAGCTGCGTAACTGTTTTACAGTCTTTGGTTTGGGGAATTCAGCAACAGCGCGTAGTTTAGCCGGGTCAGGAAGAACACCATCCTTTGGTACGACGTGACCGAGAATGGTGAGCGTCTGAGCAGCGAAGTGGCATTTCTTGAGGTTCAGTTGGAGCTGCGCATTCTTCAGACACGTGAGCACATGTTTCAGGCGCACAAGATGTGTTGCGAAATCGGGTGCAAAGATGACGATATCGTCGAGGTAGCAGAGGCATATGTTCCATTTCAAAACCCGCAGAACCGAGTCCATCATGCGCTCGAATGTGGCCGGCGCATTGCCGAGACCGAAGGGCATGACATTGAACTTATATAGCCCGTCCGGTGTCACGAAGGCTGTTTTTGGACGATCACCATCTGCTAAGGGCACCTGCCAATACCCCAAACGCAAATCTAACGACGAAAAAAACTCGGCACCTTGTAAGCAATCAAGGGCGTTATCAATCCTGGGCAAAGGGTATACGTCTTTGCGAGTGATCTTATTTAAGCGCCTGTAATCAACACAGAAGCGAATTGTACCATCCTTTTTCTTAACAAGAACGACAGGTGATGCCCATGGACTTTGGGAAGGTCGGATAACGTTGCGCTTGAGCATATCGTCAACGTGTTCGGTGATAACCTGACGTTCCGTGGTGGAAACACGGTATGGTCGATGTCGTACTGGCACATTGGAACCTGTGTCGATGCAGTGGAAAAAACTGGGAGTTCGGCCAGGGGTAGGTTGAGCAACGTCAAAGGATTCACGAAACTGGTAGTGCAGCTGAAGGAGCTCAGAGCGTTCAGATGGCGATAGTCCGTCGGCAATCGATGAATCGAAAAGCTCGGAAGGTGGTATATTGGAAGAGTTAAAAGCACTGATGGCGCCGTAGTCACCGGAACAATCTGGTGGCATGGTAAAAATTTGTTCTTTATCAATGACATCCACGTGTCCAAGAGATTCACCTTGAAACAGTTCGACGGGATATGGAAGGGGATTGATGAGGCAAAGAGCACTGTTTCCTTCAGAAATAGAGAGGGTTGAATAAGGCAGAAGAAGTGATCTTCGTCTAAGGAAGAGGCTTGATGGTTCAAAGAATGCAGCTTCGTTCCTAATGCCGTCACAGAACACGGGGAGCAACACAGCTGCTGTCGGAGGAATTTCAGTGCCTTCTTTGACGACGAGTTTGTGTACGGCGGGCTGAATGCGGCTGGTTGGTTGGTCGTAAAATGGGAAAAGTTCAAGCTCCGATCTTGCACAATCAATAACGGCATGGTTAGGCAATAAAAAATCCCATTCAAGTATGATGTCGTGTGAGCATGACAAAAGCACAATAAACTCAACAGTGTAGTGGTCCTTTGCGATCATCAGTCGGACAGTACAGGCGGCTACAGGCTGAACCGGGTCCCCATTCGCTGTTTGCAAGGACATCATATTAAGACGCGTCGTCACTTTTCGGAGCTTTCGGCAAAGTTTAGCGTCCATCACGGAAACGGCAGCACCAGTATCCACTAGAGCATATGCTCGAGTACCTTCTACAAAAACTTTGACAATATTCGACAGCAATGTCCGAGGACTTGAACATTTCGACAGCGCAGTTCTTGCCTCCTGAACTGCGGTGGTTAGTTTCCCTCGTGTTCAGGAGCTGGCCGACGACGCATGGGTGACACGGAGCGACGACAAGGTGAAGGTGAGCGACCAGACATAGTACGCGGACATTTTCGTGAAGACGAGCTTGACTGAGGGTCAGAATTTTCCAGACGGGATGGAGGAAGGTCCATGAAGCTGTTTTGTGTCCGGGCGTCTGTGTATCCCGGCACGCGATGACGGCAGTAATGGGCGATATGGCCAGGGCCGCCGCACGCAAAACAGATGGGCCGGTTATCGCGCGTTCTCCAAGTATTGGCGACGAGGGGAGCAGTCCATGCGGCAGACGGGTGAGTTGAGGCTGTTGTGGCAATGGGAGGAACCCAGGCAGTGGACGGCTGAGTCGGGCCTGAGGTATACGGCAGTTCCTAGAACGGCACGGGGTGGTGTCGCTGCTGCCGCTTTAGTGTCTCCGCATAAGTAAGAAGTGCGGTGACGGAGGGCTGCTGCAAGGGCACCGGCATAGCCTCGGAAATCTGCTCCTGGGCCACATGTCGGAGCATGGGAGCCAATGGTGGTGGGTGTCGCACTGGCTGTTGGTGCGAAAGCTCCTGGCATTGAGCGAAAGGCAGCAGAGAAAGCTGACAAGCCACTTCCTCTCGCACGAAGTCTTTCATTTGTGCGAGAAGGTTTGTCTGGTCAGTCATAACGTCCAGTGCGGTCACTGGTTGGATTGTCTGGAATGAGCGTCGCGTCTGAGCTCGTTGCCTCCGCAATTCATCATAGCTTTGGCACAAAGCCACTACTTCTGCCACAGTGCTAGGAGACTTCGCGAGAAGCATCTGGAAAACATCATCGTCGACGCCCTTCATAATGTGCTGTATCTTCGCACTCTTGCTCATGGAAGCATCGACGCGCCGGCAGAGATCGATCACATTTTCTATATATGATGTGAAAGTTTCACCTGGCTCCTGTGCCCGTGTGCGCAGACGTTGTTCGACGCGTAGCTTCCGTAAGGCAGGACGACCAAAAACGGCAAATATTGCCTCCTTGAAGGCGGACCAATTCGCGAACTCGGTTTCGTGGTTCGTATACCACAGCTTGGCCATGTCGGTGAGATAAAAATTGACAGTGCCTAACTTAGCAGCGTCATCCCACCTGTTGGATCCACTGACTTTCTCGTATGACGACAGCCAGTCCTCGACGTCCTGGTTTTCGGTGCTGGCAAAGATCGGGGGGTCTCGCTGATGAACTGGGTCGGGGCAAGTAGCGGCAGCGAGAGGTATTGTTTGTTGGGCAGCGTCAACTTGCATGGTCGAGGGCAGGGTGCAGGATCGGAGTTCCAGGTTGTAGGCGATGTGGTTACCCAGCACGATCCACCAAATGTAAAGAGGTTTATTGGGCGAACCAAACGGGCAGGTGAGAGATTCGAGATAGCGACAGGAGGAGGAAGATGGAGGAGCTCCAGCGCCGATCTCGTGGTGCCTTACTCTGCGATGATGCTTGCTGTTCCCTTTTGTTGTCATCAATCCTTCATTATAAAAATAAAATAAATAATAAAAACTGGATACGAGTGAGGATCAAACCTAGGTCATATGAGTGGCAAGCAGGTATTCTACCACAGAGCCAAACGTCTACAGTGAAAATAACTTCCTCTGCTTGGAAATGCAGTGAAAGTAATTTGCATGCTTTACAAGCACATGCGTCCCGTATGCATGCTTCGGAATGCAAGATGTAATAAAAGTACCAACGTGTGGGATAAGCGGACATTGTGATCGGTAGTCAGAACATGCGATTATCGTGACGTCATGGTTTAAAGCGGGCGACCCCTTACAAAAGGCACACTTCTTACTGTACCTTTTTCCCTTAATGCCACGTAGTGAGAGCAAAGCAAGTTTGAAAAGATTTAACGCACACCATTGCCCGTGGTTTAAAGCATGCTATTCATTACAAAGAATGCAGCCATTTGCGAAAGCTTCACTTGCACATGGTCATTGCGCTCTAGGGACAGGATATTGCTATCGCATTCACCTCTTGACGGCGAAGCTAAAGGGTTCCCCCAATTCTTTTGCAGCATTTCCACTCGATCAAAATGCAGCTGCCGCAGCCAGGATTCACTCCCCCAAGTCAGCAGTTAGGCATCATAACCACTAAACCACCCTGGCAAATGGTAAGAGAGAGCACTAAAGAGGAAATAAAATAAAGAGTAGGAACAAACTCCCGAGATAGGTTGGTATGCCAAATAGGGTTCGCTGTTGCAGAGGAACCCCCGTTTCACGTTCACTTTTCAATGATTTTTTAGGAACACTTACATCACAAAGCCTATACAGGCTCTTCCAGTGACTACTCTGTTTACCACAACTCCTCGTCTTCTTATTTCATTACACCAGTGGCATTGCACCTGTGGACATCACAATGAAAGTTTGTGACAGTTCAGCCCTTATGCCAATAATAGTGAAAATAGATGTGCTGTCTGGCACAATTTTTAAAGATGGCTTAGCATATTCCTAGTGAGTGAAGCCACAAGAGTATGACGCTTCAAGCTTCCATGTTTGGCCAGGCGATTGTCACTATAATGGTTCAACAGGACAGTAAGACTTGATGATGAAACACTTTACTACAAAAAATGTTAAGCAGGAACAAAACCAAACCTTAAGAAGCAATCAAAATCAATTGCCAGGCAGTGCAAGATATGAGATGTACAAGAAAAGAAAATTCCTGATAAAACATCAAAACATGGGGATGCATTAGTATATTTCCTCCACCAAATAATAAAAAGTATTCACAACTCTTGTCATTTTGTGGTCGTGAGCATTTGCAGACATTGTAAACAGTCAGGTCAGGCACATTTCACACATGTTTTAAACACCTTGTTAAGAGCAATGTGGTCATTCCCAAAGCTTTTGCACAGTCTACAGTCACCATCATAGGTGTGCGCAGTCGCCAGCATGTTCTATTTTCATATACTCAAGCGACTATCAGCTCACTGCCACTTATCATTAGTATCAGCTTCTCTTTTTATTTCACTCCACTGTAGCACAAAAACGTTGCCAGAACAGTTTTTAAAGTCTCGATCTTGAATCAGCTGAATGCAATCTATGCTGGCAAGCTTACAAACGTGGTCGCTTTGAACTAACGTTCTGCCACTCAAAACTGAATTCTCATTCCTTGGCTATCCTGCTAATGTAACAAACTGGTGGTTATCAAGGGTGGCTTGTTGGCCTTGTCAGGGTAGCATGTCGAGCAGTCACCCCTCAAGAAGGGACCGAATCGGTCCCAGAACATCTGGTCCGTTTACAGTACAGGTTTTATCTTATCTTTGGACTATAAACTTGGCTGGAGAGTTTATGTTATTAGTGTGAAAGTTTACTCAGCCACATAGATATCTGTCCAAAATGTTCCCCTTTAAATCGATGTTCATAACGTAAGAGCAGCACTGAATCGATGGGGACGGGACGGAAAAAACACGCACAAGCACTACAAAATAAATAAACGAAGTATGTTCTTTCCATCACGCCCTCATCAATTCAATGCCGCACTTATCTTTAAGGCGGTTTATCTGCTCTGCAATCCCTGTAGCCTGCCCAGATCCAGCTTATTTTTTCACAATCTAAAGTACGACAGCATGAAACAGTGTCTCGCCATTGTTGTCATCACTATCTCCCACAACTCCTCCTCTGCTCGACTGCTAATGAAAACTGTACTGAACTGTGGCACTAAAGATGGTGAACATTCCGATACAAAAAAAAATGCAACAATATTTCAGTTTTTCAGTCCTCACAGAGCTGGCACAAAAAGAACACTGTAAGTAGGACTGTTTCTCTAGCATGAGATTTGAGCTCACATAGTCGATGACTGTAGGTTGAGAGAACTTTTTGTCCACTTTCTATTTCTTTATCCAAGCTTTAAGATTTTGAAGCTCGTTCTAGCATTATACATCATAAGATTTATAAATTACCTGTGCCCTGTGTTTTTCTCAAGTCTCTGTTCTTTAAAGGGCGCTCACCAGGCCCCATAACAAATTTTAGTTAGACCGTAAAATTTGTTGTGCGTCCGAAGAGAAGCATTATGCCAGAAAAATTTTTTCAATCGGTTCGTCACGAGCTACGAAAACTGTTCTTTTTTTTTAGGCGGCGCGTAACGACAATGAGAAAAGGCGAGCTCGAAACTCTTGCCGCTCCTCCTCATAGCCTTCGCAAGTCAAATCTCTTCTTTACCCTCTCCGGTATCCAACACAGAGGTCACGTGCGCATGACATGCCAAAAGAAGCACAGCCCCCGAGCACCTGAGCGCAATGTTTTGTTGACCAGCGTTATTTTGTGGTCAATCTATTTCCTGTTCCTGCGAGATGGTTTGGAAACGCTGGGTTAGGCATGGTAGAATAGATTAGCATAATGAGTGCTCGAACACGCAGGACCATTAATATCTTTTTCAGGACAGGCGTCTGCTTGATGCCCTAATCACGAGGACAAAAACGCATGCGAAATGCAGGCAGCCCCGCCGTGGTGTTCTAGTGGCTAAGGTACTCGGCTGCTGACCCGCAGGTCGCGGGATCGAATCCCCGCTGCGGCGGCTGCATTTCCGATGGAAACGGAAATGTTGTAGGCCTGTGTGCTTAGATTTGGGCGCACGTTAAAAAACACCAGGTGGTCAAAATTTTCGGAGCCTTCCACTACGGCATCTCTCATAATCATGTGGTGGTTTCAGGATGTTAAATCTCACATATCAATCGAAACGCAGGCACATTAGCCCCGCATCTTGTTGCGATTCATGGGGGGAAAATAGAAAAGATGCACACATTCCCTTATTAGATCTCGTTATTTATCTCAAGTTTTATTCATCTATTCAAGCAACAAATTACATAAACAACGGATGTCTTGGTATATAATTTTTGCCATGTCACGTGCCACTGTTGGCAACGTCACAGCACTACAATGTAGGTAAGGCGATTCACAAGTTTACATCATGCCCTCATTCTATTGGTGCGAGCCCGCGAAAGGAAGGGAGAGCAGCGTTTATCTTCAAATTTGACTCATTTCTGCGGCACGTAGCGTTGCAAATTTCGGTAGATGTGATCGTGAATGCCCCATATATCCATTGCAAATCTCAGCTCAATAATGTCAAACCTGGTGAGTGGCTCTTTAAAGCACTTCACCATCATGAATGTATTACACTGACATGTCCAACCAGCAGTCATTCTATAGGCTTTATACAGCATTTACATATTAATAAGTGGACTTCTTCAAGCTTTAAAAGATGACAAAATGATGCCCTCGTTCTGCAGTTCCACCTTTTCACATCAACCACACGAGCTCTGGTCTAGTGCAGTGGCGATGAACATGCCCACACAACCACGTGCATCTTCTCCCTTACATGAAACGTTTCGTAGGCTGGCCACAGATGGCACTATAAAATGTGTAAACTCACTGCTGAATTACCACTCAAAACTCCAACGCCTCTGCTTTTGGGGAAAAATGGTACCACACAATATATTATTTGGTAAAACATGTATTATGCAAACTAAACATATTCATCCTTTAACAGTCAGTCTTTCAAGATGGTTCTGTGTTAAAGTATAGGTACCATGATGAAATGCAATTTTCATTCACACCGTTTGCCCAGACAGTAAACATAAAATTATACATCATTACGTGTGTGCATCATTATCTGCATTTACATGTGGAATCAAAGAATAGCTTTTTCTGAATTTTGAAGATCTTGCCCTTTCGTTTCCAAAAGTCAAGTGGCTATTACACAGGCACAAAATACAGTACACATAGTACTCTACATTGAATTATAGCGCTAGCCAGCTTTTACATTTATTTTAGGTGGCAATTACATGCAAAACAAATTTCATACATGTGGTTAGTAGCATTTCATTATCGCGCTGGCCAGCTTTTGAGGTTATTTTTGTCCGGTATCACATTTGATACAAGATCTCGGCATTTCAGATAAGAAAAACACTCTAGCAACGCTCCTTGTTGAGCTTTATTCATATCTGCTTGTTATCAGGCCACTGAGAGCATTCTCCTCAAGCGCGTCAACAATGTTTACTGACACTTGAGTTCGCACCAGTGTGCTCAGCGCTGAATAAGTAAGAGTAAAGTACGCGGAAGTGAAGGAGCACGAGAAGCCCCAGTAACAGCACGAGCAGGCCAGATTCCTGAATGACAAGCACTTTCTAGGGCCTTTGACTCATAGAATAAAACGGACAAAAGCCGATAAAGAGCATGTAAAGGTTATATAATAGTACAAGCCAAGTATTTATGTAGAGAAACCTAAGAATGTACAAATTACGACTTTAAAACCTCCGTAGTACAACCTAACAATAAATGAAAAAAAAACACCCACAGCCATTCCTGTCCCAACTAGAGAGAAAATTGGTATAGATGGCCTATTCAGTAACATTTCTTCATCTCCGTCCTATCAAGCACCTAACATATTCAGGTAGGTAATTTTTCCATGCGGAGACATGTTGGTGCCAACGGTTTTTTGTCAAAAACTTGCGGGCGAATTTCAGTGGTAATTGCTGGAAAAAGCAATATTTCAAGTGGGGACAAAGATTTTTCGTTGCTGATATGTGTAGTATTGGTATCAGCAGCGAAAAAGTAAGTATGCTTCCTAGAGAAACCGCATGGCGCGACTGTCATCCACGCATAAATGGCAGAAGCACCACCATTTGGAGCACAGTGGAGCTTAGATTTGTTAGTTTGTAACTGACGGTAACTAAAAATTAAGCTGACTAACGTGACAGTTTTGAAACATTTGTACGGCACGAGTGAAACCTGAAAGGGCGCAAGATGGGGAGAAGAAAAAGAAAAAAAAACAAAACTGACGAGAGCGTAAAGCCTGCGACACACACAACCATTTGAAAGACTATTTTGCAATCTCTAGCGCGCTCTTCAGATAAGGCTGAATCATAAATAATGTAAAAAGACCAAGATGTGAAGCACATCAGTGCTTAGTTGACCGGTTCATAAGGTTGCGTGACTTGCGTCTAACAAAAGAAACGAGCTCCTTGAACAATTCCTGTTTTTATAAATGCGAATGTGTTTTTATAATTAATTAACATTTATATTCAAAGTCGTGTTCAAATTACAGAATTTAATATGTTAAAAGGTCACAATTAGCCATCTCAATCATCACTTCCTCTAAAGAAGAAACCAAGCTGGCTATGATGAAAACACTGATCCCATTTTTTTCGGTGGAAGACACTTAAAACTCCTAGTTGATAAACCAGTGAGGCAGTAGCAAATTGCATGCATGCAGTGCACTCAAGTGCAATGAATAATGTACTGAGGAATTTAAGAATGCAGTTTCGAACCATGCAAAATCGAGCAACATGGAGCATTAGAATGTTTTGCAACAGCTAACCAAATATTTATTGCAATCAGCATTTTGTAAGATGTAACAAAATTCACAAAAAATCCTGAGTGACAGCAGTCAGAACAACTTCTAACAGATTTTCAGCCAAAATTGATGTTTCATGTAGAAAACTTTATACAAAAGGGTGTGAGGATTAACACGTCAAATAAAGTTCTTCTGCAAACAATTTCACTTGTGAGTTTATACTAAATACAGGTGATGCATGCACTGTGTCTTTCCGGCTTAATGATACATTAATAAGTTTTCATTCTGGCTGTATTTTACTCAAGTGCAGATAGTTATTTTGGTTACATACATTTGGTACTGGCTAATAAAAGAATGTAATCGTTGTGGGGGTGCTGACACCCCCCCCCCCCCCCTCTGTAAAGTTGTCTGCGCCGAGTGGCGCATGTGTCTCGCCCCAAGGCTTTATTTCGGTGGTGACCACCGCTGGGCGATAGATGGCGTTGTGTTCGCTTTGAGTACCACTGTTGATAGAGTGGTAGCGCTGGCGGTGGCCCCTGGCGGAAGGCAGGCCTTGGTGGTGGGCGAGCGTTGAGCGAGTCTTTTCGGCGCGTGGCGGCTGCCGCGAACGGTTGTCTGTAGCGTGGGTCCCCGGGGCTCGGCACCGCGGGCTTCGCGCCGGGGTCCCACGTGGAAAGTCAGGCGTTGGCGACGCCACCTTGGGTATGTGTTAGTGTGTTGGGTGTGTTAGTGTGTTTATCATGTTATTGTGTGTTTAGTGTGTCACTGCGTTATGTTGTTTGTATGGTAGCGTGTTAATTAAAATTGATGTAACATTGGGCAGACGATATCGTCGTCTAAATTAGTTAATAAATGTATGTATGTTGTGTGCTTTGTACCGACCGCGTCTGCTGTGTCCGTTCACTCCAAGAGCGTGGCGTGGCCATGCGCTCGTTCGCCTCGCGGAGACCCCACATCGTAAGCTTGCTATCTTAAGTGAACAATATAAACAAAATGTCATACACAAAAGGTTACGTTCACTGATTCTGAGAGGACTACTGCAAGTAACCATGTGCATGATTAAAAAAAAATATTCACTCACAAACACATTGCACTTCAGTGCTCACAACTCACAAACGTTTCAAAACACAGAGGCAGTGAGCAATTGAAAACATTTAGTAGACTAGAAATATTCGGAGAAAGTGAATCAAATTTCCTGATTTCTACCTTAGTTGCTGTAAAGATCATTTCACCTAGACAGCCACTTGAACCTAAGTGTAGTGATGCTAATAACAGAGATTAAAACTACGATCACAGGAAAATAACATGGCACAAAACGTCAAACATAAACCACTTTTTAGGGTGGATTCTAATCACTGCAGCCTCCTAAAGCAACTGGAATAAAAGAATGCACAAACTGAAATGAGTATGACCGAAATCTTAGTTTGTGAGAGTAGATGCGAAAGACTACCAACAGTGCCAGTGCTCCAGTGACTAATAAATAAGCAATGTAACATAGCAGTGACCTAGGTCAATTGTGGAGACCAGGCAGCACAAAACTCTTTTATAAATTGTGAAGAATCAAACATCATCTTTATCTACTTTTAACACCAAAAGACACACAATCCTTTCTAATTGTCACTACCGCTACACATGTGCAACACTATATTATGTCGCAATATGCATGTGGCTGCTTTTTAGATTTTTTGTAAATGTCGCATAGAACCAGATACCACCACTTCACTTTTCCTTCTGTTTTGGGCAACCAATGCTACAATGGCACACTACTCATTACTTCCCTCCCCTTCTTTCAAGGAATGCACCAGGTAATTTGCAAGACAACAGCTGCACACTTGATCCATTGCATTTTAAACTAAAGCAGCGACAAAGCAGATGCAGCGGGCACTAACGTACGGTACAGCCATTTGCGAAAACTGGCAGTGTAAACACCCGCAAGTCGCAATGAACCTGTCAGCCCGTCATCGATCAGCACTCAAGTGACAGTCACTGCACGTGGCAAAAACAAGGGTTCACCTCGGCCACGCTTTGTGGGATCCATGCGATGGGCCGGCTGGAGGATGTTGAGCAGTGCGCCAATACGGCCATCCTTGGACACAGCCAACCACGTGCCCCCCTCACGACCTTTCTCCTGATCCCGACCTGGAAGATGACCTCGCCCTTTTGTCTCATGTTCAGTAACAGTGAAGCCGCTGTACATTTTGCATATGATCTTTCCAAAAACAGAGCAGTCAAGGCATATTTGTGGCAGTTAGAAAGGAATTAACATCAATTTCCTAGACTGCATAGTAGATGAAATTGTGGAAAGTGGTGCGAAATTTAAGAAAATATGAACAGACCAACAATGTTACAACACAGGTTCAAAAACAGCACCTCCAATTGTACAGTGTGTATCTTTGTATGTCTATGTTTTCTTAAATTTCGTGTTGCTGTTCTCAAAATCATGAACTGTACAACCAAACAGCCCACCAGTATCCCATATGTACAGTAGCTAGAATTGAACAAAACTACAACATGGTAATTTGAAAAGAGGCAGGGGATAAATCAAATGCTGTTTCTACATGCTTCAGTCGAAGCATTGTCTCTAGTCTATATCACTAACAAGTATGATTCCTCTCTTTATTTAAGAGCACCGACAGCCCTACTGATGTATTTTCTGTCACCATAACAAGCTCCCAAAACCAAAACTTGACCACTGATCTCAGGCTCGTCTTTTGCTCTACTCTCAGTGCAAAAGTACTGAGGTACTGTGCCATTGTGCAATTAAAGAATCTGCTATTATAGCAGATTAATATGTGAAACAAAAGATGCGTCAATGCCCCCATATTAAATAATGTTATTGCGAGGGTAGCAATACCTGCTTCTCGGAAACACCGCAACTCGACAGCGGCGCTAGCATTTTATTCAACAAAATCCACGGATGTTGCTCATCCTACGTTAAAAACATTTGATGTAGAGACTACAACAGCATGATGTTACACGTACAAGTAGGGGCTAGGGCTTATGGTATGCTAGAAGTGCGAGAGCGAGCAAAATACACAGCGGAGAAAACGCAACCGGAATACATACGTTCGCGTATGCATTACGTGACACGCACTTATATCGTTTACGCTAACTCTAGGCTCAGGTTGCAGTTTTCCCATCAATTTAGAAGTGCGGCAGCTTGGGCTAGTTGGTATGACATGACTATAGTTGTAGCGCGAGAACAGAACGACGGCGTGTCCTTCTTGTCTCTGTGTCGTCGTTCTGTTATCGCGCTATAACTATCGTCATTTTCCCATCACATTTTGGAGAGTGGCTGTGCATATGGTTTATGGATCAGACTAAATAGGCAGAACTTAATCGGTGAACAGGCAGTTTTAGACGGCGAAAGTTGTTACGGAAGCTAAAATAGAGGCTATCCGTATCGATGCGAGTTCGTGACTTAGTACCTCCGACAATGTCAGGGTCGTCCTCCCAGAAAGACGCTGGCTTCGTGGGGCGATGAAAGAACTCGTCCCTGACGTTGACCAGCACCATGCTGAATTCGTCATCGTCCGGGTCGGGATTAGTGTAGACGAACAGCAGACACATCCTGAAACGTCGCCAGGGGAGGGAGATACGATAAATCGCCGACCACGGCGCACCAACAGTCACACTCTAGTGACGACCTCGCAACCACCGTAAAGTGCCACGGCGATTGGAAACAGTTGTGGCTAAACGGCCGTCTTTTTAGCGCCCAAAGACTGGGAAACGGACAGGGTCACACGACGCACGCGGTCACATGCCATCGCGCGTTTGTTGTCACTGCGACAAGCGTCATGCCACCTACGCTTACGTGGGAGCCGATGGAAGAAGGCTGCGGCGAGGAAGAATGAAAAGGCCGCGCGTCCCGGCGCGAAATCTGCATTTATCTTCGCGATGCGACCGCCTATACCACGGCCGTGTACCGTTAAGCACGACGAAGGTCGCGCCAAACAATTGTTATCGTTCCACAAACTTGTCTGACGCTCAAGCACTTTTGGAAACAGCTGCGAGTGACAAGAACGAGAGCAATAGTAAACTAGAGAAGCAAGGCTAGCAGTGCTAGCCTGAATCAAAATGTTCGGTACTGCAACTTAGTGACCGTACAAAATTGTTCATAATAATTTCTGGCACAATTAAGCAACTATAATCAAATTTAAAATTAATATACGTTGCAAGTTTTTTAAGCGAATTGAAGTTTTGTAGAAGTTAGAAACCTGTAGCGTAAGTGTGGTTTCTGTGGTTGTGGGGTGTTGTGGTGTAATTATTTGTCTTGCAACTATTTTCAGCGGAAGCGAACAACAGGAAGTCGGGCTGCTTTTGATCGCACGTGAATCTCGGTTGGCGATCTCTCTATTCCGCTGAGCACGTGTGATCGTTCTCGGTGTCAACATTTGCATTTCCTCTGCGTGAGTTTAAGTGATCTGCTTCAGCCATGTCCGAAGTGAGCGAGCTGGTTAACTTCTTGGCCAAAAGCGCGCCGACTGGGCCAAAGAATCAAGCCATTGCGTACATTACAGGTCTGTATGCCCCGTTTGCTGGTGGTGTCGACGCGTACACTAAACTCCCGCTCCAGGTTAAAGTAGTTTCTTTCAGCCAGGTGTGTCATTTCGCCCAAAAAGTTCCGATTTCCAACAATGGAGAATTTGATCCTCACGTTGCTTATGTATGGGACGCATCATTGAAATGCCTGCCTGTAAAAGTGAAACCATCGTTATGTAACTGGCCAGCGAATATTCTCACACTCTATTTTTCTGACCCGAAATATTTTGTGTAATGTAGTCTAATGTAGAGATGATAAGTCAGTGACGTGACATGGCTGCAATGCCTCACTACATAAAGCTTTGAGAAACTCATTTGAAGGACCGTTCAAAGATGCTTGAAATTGATGCATTTTGATGCGAAGGGTCTAGAGACAATTTAGAGCTAAAATAAAGTATACTGTACTTTGTAGCAATTAATTGCAATTGGGATGTGCTCAATTATGTAGTTATTGTACAGTTAGTCGTGCCGTATTTATTCATAAACACACTCAAATTACATTCAGTAGTTGTCTACTGGCAGCAGACATTTCGAAAAAAACATTTTAAAATATTGCGAAATCTCGCCAAACGAAACGCCTCGCGTAATATGTCTCGTTAAACGCGATACTGCCTTCACCTAAGTAGCAGACTATTTCACTGAGAGGTAATATATAACTTTGGGTAACGACAATGTCTAGTTTACCATTATATCAGTGTTTGTCGACCTTTTATTGTCACTAGTGCGCAGAAATGGCAAAAGTAAGATGAGTACAAATGATGACTGCAGGCCTACCAAGTTCAGAGGATGGACGCTCCCTCCTGCTCAAGAACCCAGACGTGGTGAAAGCAGTGGCCCTGCTCGTACTGCAGGACGAGAACGCCGCGACCGTCTCCCAAGCATACAAGTGCCTGACAAACCTCACGTCGGTGCCGGCCATCTCGGAGTACCTTGTCGAACATGATTACGGTGGCATTACGACCCACTTGGTGAATAGTTCGCTCAAGAGCGACGACTCGGCAGCGCTGCAATGTGCTGCCATGCTGTCGAACCTCACCAGAGGCAGGCAGGGTGCCGAAAAGCTCTGGACGCTGTTGCGCTCGACCAACAAGTGCGACGACCTCCTGGCAGCGCTCTGTTCCAGCACCAGCAAAAACCGCGACCACCTCAGCTTCGTCTTCTCGAACCTCTCTCAACTGGACGAGGTTCGGAGGTGAGCAAATCGATGGGAGGAGGAGTTTGTACAGCGGCCATTGAAGTTTCAGTTTGTCCGCAGGACATACTTCTTGAAGACGTGATCGAGCCAAGCTACCACACGGGCTGGCCTTCAGGCAGAATGCGAAATTTTATTAGCCGATTTCTCGCTCGCTTGTTGACACACAAGATTACACTTCAAATGGCATAAGAATCGATGGCTGTGCAGGTTGTTTTGGCATACTTGCAAAGCGCAACAGGAAAAAGGAGATTTATGCACATGTTTATGCATATGACTCCCATGATGTGTGTGACTATGTTTATCCGGCGGCAGCAGCGTTGTGCCTTACTCTTCAAAATATACTTAGGATGTTGTTTAAGTGCACCCTTTAGAACGTCTTTCTGTTGGGCAACGATGTTGTTTGATTAATTTTTTTTTTTTCTTGAAAGCTTTCTTTCACAGTTACAGTGTGCATGCTGAGAGTGCGCATACCACTTGCAACTTTGAAGTAGCAGTTACTAAGGCAAGGAAAAGCATGCAAGAAAAAATAAAATTATAGCTGTGCCACAGAAATACATGCTGAAGCACATTGCTTTCTTTAAAGTATGGGCATGAAACGTAAAAATGGCAATTACATGTTGCTACAAAACCTTTAGGTAATGTTTTCCACTTCAATGCGCACTGAGATTGCTCATTTACGAGTTGTTTCCAAGCATTGCTGTTGTAGCGCTTGGAAACCAAGCGTACTCTTTTGATGCAGGTGGTTATTGGACCAGGCTGCCAGGAGGGTGCAGAAATTCTTTCCTTTTTTGACGCTTGAGACTTCTTCCGTTCGAAGGCACGGCGCAGCTGCAGTGCTGCGGAACTGCTGTTTTGAAACCGGTATGCATGCAGTTTCACCGTTTATTTATTTATTATTATTAGGAGTGTGCCAATATTTGAAAATTCTAATAGTGCTTGCTATTTAATTTGCCCTCAAATATTTTACTATATGTAAGTTTGAAGCCCCACACTTTAAGAGAGCACACCCTTGTCTGCCATATCACTTGGGCTTCCACAGAAGTTGAAAGAAAAGGAGAGACAGATGAAAGAGCATCTTTGTCATTTATGTGTAGTGTTGTTGGCAACACTTTAATTGTACCAAATCATGTACATAAACACAATTCAGCCTCTGCATTGCCTCTTTCTTGATAAGACAGCTATGAAACACCGCCCCGCCACGACTTCCTCAACCTAGCCAAAAGAAACACTTTCATGTTGCCATCTCATACTCACTTGAAATTTCTGCCGAGAAATAGTGCTGTGGAATTGTCCCCAACATTTTGCTGCAACTTTGCTTCGAAGTATACAAAATATATTCTAGACATTTCAAGAAATTTTCTTTAAATATTTGATTCAAATAGCACTCGCTCTTCAATAACCAAATTTGCTTCACACCCAAAATTTTGCTATTTGCACAGCTCTAATGATGAATATTAATATTAGGAGCATGCAAATATAAAAAATCTCAAACCTTTTGCTAATGGTGTTTGCCATATTAGATTCACACAGGAATTTCACTATTTGGACTTCCTGAACACAAATACAGTTAATGTCAAATTAATAGTGGCCCCTTCAGATAATTATGCTTCACCTCGTCTCCCTCCCGTATTGTGGCAAAGCTGCCTTTTAAATTCTGCTAAGGTTGCAAGGTTGCAAATTTATTGACTCAAGAAAATGCTGGTTCCAACATGGAGACAATAGAGGTGGCTGAGTTAATGCTGTTTTGGACCTGAAATTTGCACAGGAAGTTTCAAAAATTGGACACTGCAAATTTTTAGCATCCAAGATTTCATGTGTTCTTACACATTGACGTCTGCCTATAGGGCAGAGGAGGAACTCAGAACTCAAAGGGAGCGTGCCTTTATCCGCAACATGAGTAGGGCTTCCACAGAAGTTGAAAGAGGAGGGTAGACTGAAGAAATAGCATCTCGTTATAATACTGGCAAATTATTATCATTGCCATCACTTCACTGCCGACGGAATCATGCTGACTTGTCATTTCTTTACAAACTAGTTCACGGTATGATGTCCTGCCCTTTATTTCTCAGTTGTGTAAGTTTTCTGGTTAGGAGCTAAGTTAACCAGCGAGAATCGACGATTTCATGTACCTGCCAACTTCTTTCAACACTGTATCGTTCAGAGAATACAGTCTTTTTTTATAATGTTAACTTTCATGATCTTGATGTTTTTCACAGTCATTGTTTCTATCTCAGCTCTGCACTATCTTAACATAGTCTCTCACAATGTACAGATTCTTCCCATTTCCGTCTTTCAGGAAGGTTTCGACATAATTGTGTATATTCCTCTTTATTTTTCACTCCCATTCCATGATTCTCGTCATCTTTTTATTCTTCTCATTTTGCGCTGATTTTTTTTGTCTGCGTGTTTTCACTCTTTTTATTTGATTATTCTGAAGAGTCTACAATGTATAATTTCTTGTATTGTTTTATTTCTGCGTGCACCTGCCCTAAGACCTCATAGTAGTTCTTGGACACATTAAATAAATAAATGATTAATTTATTATTAGTAGTATTAGTATTATTTATTCTTATTCTGTAACGGTGTCAAATGAAATGGGGTTGTTTTTTTTTTTTTTTTTTCCAAGGCTGTGTATGAATGAAGGGTGATGCCATACAGCATTTTCCCCTGAATGCATCTAATTAAATGCATGTATCAGCAATGCTTATAAGTCGCACTGGCCAGCATTATTTGAAATACGTACTGATATCGGAAAGTACACTAGTTGAAGAAGTTGATTGATTGATATGTGGGGTTTAACGTCCCAAAACCACCATATGATTATGAGAGACGCCGTAGTGGAGGCCTCCGGAAATTTAGACTACCTGGGGTTCTTTAACGTGCACCCAAATCTGAGCACACGGGCCTACAACATTTCCGCCTCCATCGGAAATGCAGCCGCCGCAGCCGGGATTCGAACCCGCGCCCTGCGGGTCAGCAGCCGAGTACCTTAGCCACTAGACCACCGCGGCGGGGCTAGTTGAAGAAGTATCAACGCAAAATTTCGAAGACAAGATAACTTGTGGGATAGATTTATGTGGACACACATGCATCTATGAAATAATATCAACGGATAATACAGCCTAGAACATATTTAAAATTCATTTCAATGTGTTTATCGTCGCTCATGAAATACGCCTTTGGTTTTCGTGCAAATAACCAACTGCCACCCACGTCACTTAGTTTTGGCTGGCGCTCTCTCTTTGCCAGCACTTTCATCTGGCAGACCTTTTCATCGAAAAGAGGAGTTGTGCTTGATGGGAGTAGAAAAACTGATACAGTGTTTGGGAAGGTCACACATTACAACGTCCTCGAGGGAGCCTTTATTAAAAATAGTTGTCAAGACTGTGCTCACGGGGTTTTTATTGTGCTCATGTAGCCAGCTGTGTTTACATGAAAGCCACTCTCGGTTCTGCTTCACTTGGCACTTTCTGAAACGAAGGCTGTTACTGGAAGGTATAAAACCGTCCTTTAATAAGTAATTGTCGCACGCTCGAGCTAACGACATCTTTAGTCATAATAAGTGCATCGTTGCTACTTATCGCACCAGAGAAAACAAGGTTCAGTATTTTCGTGTCAACTGGCAGTTTCTTGATCTAAAAAACAGTTAATTTAATTTGCATATACAGCTGAACCCCCTTATAAGAGACAAATGTGTATAAGAAACACCAGTGTGCCTACAGCAAAATAGGGATTGATAAGAAAATGCATACGAGACACCCTGCTTTTGAGAGACATCTCATATAAGAGACTAGAATTGCTGCCCAAAGCATGCCTCTTATAAAGGGGCTTAACTGTAATGGTAGATAATTCATGGACAATGTGAAGCTAAAATTTATTACATTTATGCTTTTGCCAAATATTGTTTGTCGTGATAGATTGCAAGATTAGATTGGGGGGGGGGGGGGGTAATTTACTTATTTAGGTAAAGTAATTATCCTTTCATTATAAACAAAATAGTCTCACACAGGTATATACTGTGCACAATATCATGAGGAGCTGGTATGGGAATTTCATACAGGCATTACTACTCCACGTATATTTTTTCTTTCTAATTTCTCTTTATTATGATTACTTTAAATACATAGACGAGACATATAGAAGGACTAACCAAGACACGGATGTGCATTTCTGGGACTTAGTGAAGTTCTTGTCTACGTTATGTGCCCCTATTTCAAGTAATCATGAATCACCAACTCGTCCAATCAGCCATTTTGACAAGTCTCTTTATCAAACCTCCCTCTTCAACTTTGTCAGCACATCATCATTTTTATTGCTTACCTGCAAATATCACTAGTTCCAACCATCTTATTGAAGCAAGCATGTGACCACCATTTGATTGCGCCCTTTCGATCTGTGGCACTGTAGTCGATTATGCGGTGCAAATCTTTAACCAAGCAGAAATTTCAACCTTTGATGAAACAGTGACACTCACAAAACACTAGTAAGTGCAGTAAAAGAATGGACAGCTTTTGGAAGCATGCAAAGACAGACCTTTTCACCACACTTCGCAGTAAAGCGTTCTGTGCTGAAATTCTGGGCAACTGCTCTAAGGAGCTAGAGTCAACACCTTTGTGCAGGAAGCATGTACCCTGTCTTGCTGAGGCGATTGTTTGTCATGCTGGATGCCCAAAATACATGGACATGTATACCTAGGCTCTTAATGATCTCAAGGCATGCGTCATTAACCATGCTTTTTGTTTGTTTGGGCATTGATTTGGCCTTTAATGTGCGCTCACTAGTTATGCAGCCACGGCTGGTCCTTTTGCCCGACTGCATGAAAATATAGCGTACTTCTTTCTCGTTTGCATGGTTAATGGAGCGTGAAGACGGTGTCATCATAGATATCTAGACAAAGAATATACCTATTCCTCAGAAAAACAAAAGCAGTTTAATGTAATCTGTAAAATGTAGTCTTATGGCAGAGCTACATCGCTCCTTTTGCTATGCAAACACAAAACTTCAGTGGATCTTTGTGGCTTTAGCCAAATTGCTGACCTAATAGGCGTAGGTAACATTTTAAACCATGCGAGAGGCCCAGTCTTGGGCACTAACTGCTGATTACTAACAATACATTACTTCTAACCAGTTTTACTTTCTTTTTAGGGAACTTGTCACTGCAATAATTTCACTTTTTATATGGTGATGCAGCACTAATGCACAGTCTCTAAAATGTACATAGTTGTGTCACCATAGCGTTTTGTAGCAATGAAAACGAAAGTAACGAAAGATCAAAGGGCAGCAACAAACTGCAAGGGAGGTTTGTTAGCAAGTTATGCGAGCGGAGAAACAAAAATGGGATTCAGGCAGTTTTAAACGTGTTCACACACTTCTTGTGTTGCACTTTGTCCCGTCTTAGCAACACATGAAAGTTTAATGTCATGTAATAACCTAGCCAAAAATGTGTATACTATTTGCGTATATCCTTGCGAGAACATTTGACTTCGTCACAGTGAAACAACAGCAAAGGAAAAGGCAAGACAGATTACACTTGCATATGTGGACAAAGAAAAGGTTATGAAACTTGTTACATTTGCTCGCGGTAGCCGCTTATTGGCTTCTATGCCTTTAGGCTGCCAGTTGTGTCACCAAGGAATCAACTCCTGGCTCACTTCTACGAAAATAGTGAGCTTATATTTATAGCCAGCTACAACTTTGGAAGTCTGCTGTGTTTCCACCTCAACAGCAGATGCACGCAAGCCTTTCCCAACCTGTGCACACCTGTTGGACAGGCTAGCGTGCGTCTTCATTCGAGGAGGAAGCACTCGGGTGTGTGTGGCTCCAAACTTACGTCATTAATAGCGCATGGACTGAGAAGGAAACGAAGATTGCTTTTGCTTTCGAGTCATTTTAGGCGAATACATCAGGGATCCTGCGAGTTTTATTGAGTGTTTCGCTCCAAATTCTGTACAGTCAACGACCAATTTCCCGAACCCTCAAGGGACCACGAAAAATTACGGAAAAATGAATGCAAGTGAGAACGAGTCTTTTTTTACGGGTGTTTTTCGCTGACGGATAGGGTCACAGCAGGAGTAGAAGATTCTTGTTGCAATCTAGAGAATGCATCTTTTAAGTGACTCAGAAAAGATCCCTTTCTTTAAAAAAAAAAAAACAAAAGAAAAATTTATGACGCGGCCAGTGCTACCTCATCGGTCAACACTTGGGCCCAAAAAGGTTGCTTATTTTCGTTTGCACAGCATTCCTCTTGCCCCCGATGACGTCTGCATCAATTTCAGCTAACGTCGTGCTGTCGCTGTGCACCGATGACAGTGTCATCAGTGCTCACGTAAACTCCGAGTTCATTGGCTATGTAGGCGCTGCAGTCATCGGCTGGAGTTCGGAGGGACTTAAAGGCGTGGTATGAAAACGGCCAAAATATCAGCGTTGATGGTGACTTCGAGTCTGCGGCTCCGCAGTCTGCAGTTAGCAGTAAATGTCGAAAAATCGGCCGTCAAAGCCCTATAAGCATCCGAAACTTCTGACTTTTCAATACATTGACTCTTAGGAGAACGTCACGGTGCCACAGATGAGTCTGTGAAATCGGCCAAATCTGGAATTTGAGGCGTCCAAGAAATTGAACGTCGACTGTAATTAGCAAATAATTTTTTACTAACAAGCTATGCATTTTTGAAATCTCTATTCCTTCTTCTTTTTCTTTCCCCACCTGTGCCTACAGACAGTAATGAGTGGCTGCTGAGTCCTGAAGTCGACATCCTTTCTCGGTTGCTGTATCCACTCATGGGCCCCGAGGAGCTGGATGACGACGAGATGGAGAAGCTGCCCCTAGAGCTACAGTACTTGGGCAGCGACAAGCAGCGAGAAGGAAGCCCAGAAATTCGACAGATGCTCATCGAGGCAATCATGCAGGTGCGCCGATTACTTTGGTTAAAGAACCTGAAACGTCAAATCTTTGCACAGTCTATCCAGCAGCCCCTGTAATATCTACATCCACTGCACTTATTGCAATTGAAGCAGACACGTCTTAAGAGCACCATGGAATCACTTAAAGAAGGCTGTCATCAAGATTTTATTAAGGTCCCATTGCAATCTTTTGGCCTCTCTTTCCGTATTTATTGCTATATGTAAGAAAAAAAAAACGTTCTCTTTTTGATTCTGCAGAGTGACTTCTCCGATTAAACGACAGGACCAATTATTATAGTTATGAACTGTCTTATTGTATGTGCTTCAACAGCAAAAACTAATGCACATTGGCAATGAAGTCACATTCACTTATAATAAATTTCATGCCAGTCCCAAGAAGTGATTCCACGAAATTTGTGGCAGTATGCACTCTTGTGCCGGTTTTAATATTTATCGGCACCCAATAGGTCCCATGGTTCTGCTAAATGTTGAGTGAAACATTTGTGCATTGTTACCACATGTATCAAGCTTTCCTCGAAACTGCTGAACATCTGAATAATTTTGCGAAACATCTCACTGTTGCTGAATATCATATCTCATTAAATATAACAGACAATGATGCCAAGGTATGTAGAGGGGATATTAGTAGTAACTGCAATGTGAACATGAAGAAAAAAAAAATTGGACAAAAGATAAGTGCCGCTGGCAAAGATTGAACCTGCCACTTTAGAATAGCGCATCTGATGCTCATCCGTCTGAGCTACAGCGGCAGTCGCGGTCATCCTTCTGTCTACCCTTATGGTGTGTGTGTGTGTGTGCGGGTGTCTATATATATATATATATATATATATATATATAGAGAGAGAGAGAGAGAGAGAGAGAGAGAGAGAGAGAGGGACCGCTATGCCTTCTTTGGCAGCCTTGTCTGCTAGTTGTAAATAATATTGCATCTAACAAAGAACAACGAGCCCTTAAGGGGGGGCGCGGCAAGTAAAGTGCCGATTTTGGTCAAAATATGCGATTTTCTGATTTATTTTTTTTCGTAATCTTCAGACCTTCAACTTCCTTGTTCTAAAATATTACAGCGAAACGTGCGCTACAAATCCCGCAAATAGTGTTTTTGCCGAGGCTAGTCGCCGAAAAGTGCGAAAAAAAAGCCCCTGAAACGGTGTTGTTCACGCCGCACAAACGCGCCAAGTTGTTGACCGTGGGCCGCCATTTTGGTAGCTTTGGAAAGAGGAGAAAGCCGGCTTCCCGATGGTCGCGGTCTCGTATTTCGCCGAGTGAAAATAAAAGCGCGAGGAGCAAGTAAAAAAACGAAAACGAAGAACGGCAATTGGCTGCGCGGGTCACGTGGTAGCAGGCGCGACCTCTTACTGGTCAAAGCTGCGCCGCGCACCTTGGCAACCTTGGAAGCGCGAGCGCATCTGCGGCCGCCGTGTCGAGAATCATCCGGCGTGCGCTTCGTTTTTTGCCAGTTTGCTGCTTTTGTGATAGTTCGCGTGCTTTTTTTACCAAGCTTTGTTTACATCGGTGGTCTCTTCTGAGTGCTTGCTCATACTGCGGTGCTATGTTGTCGCAAAAAAAGTTCCGGAGCGTCCACAAGTACGGCAAGCGTCGGAAAGCTTGGAACAAAGGGCAGACGACTGCGGCTGCCGTCCCAGTCGCAGTTCCGGACGGAGCATGCTCTTCAAGCGTCACGGAGCCTCTACTCAGACCCTTCGCTGATTGTTGTGAGGCCGAGAGTGTGGAAGGTGCCACATCGTCGTATGTCAGACCGCCGGATGCCGTCGACCGTGATGGACGCTCTCGCGAACCCGATTGCGGTGGCACCGCGTCGGCAGCCGTTGCAACTCCGGGCGTGCGCGCGTCGAACATTCTATCGCGAGTTTCGGCCCAGATTCCGAGCAGTGAAGAAATCGCGCAGCGGGCGCAGACAAGGCGGGATGTTTTGGATGCCGTAGCATCGAAATCCGCTTCAAAGCGGAAGCTCGAGCTTCTGAACGAAGGCTGCGACGAAAATGACGGCGGTAAGGACTCCACATTTTTCATTGTAAATAAGAAGATGCTGAACGGTCTGCTTTCGTCAGTAAAGTGCAACAAGTGCGACGAAGGGTCGATACGCCTCGAGACTACGCACTGCCTTGGACTCGCGGCGAGGATGGAACTTTTTTGTGACAATTGTGGCATAGTGAACAGTGCGTGGTCGTCCCCGAGGTGCTCCGGGCAACAAAAAACGAACCCCTTTGAGGTAAACGTGCGTGCTTTGAGGGCTGTGCAGTCAGTTGGCAGAAAACAATCTGCCATAAATGACATTTTTTCTGCGATGGACATTTCGCATCGAGCACTGCACCACAAGTCCTACCAGAGACTGCAAAGGAAGTACAGCCACCCTGCCACCACATCAGCTGCCACCCGCATTGAAGCAGAAAGTGCACAGAAGGTGCATGACATTTACAAGGACCTAGGAGGAGTGCCAGGCAACATTGACGTCATTTACGACGGCACGTGGATGACGAGGGGGCACAGAAGTCATATTGGCGTGGGCTGTGTAATCGAGCTGTACACAGGCTTGGTCTTGGACCACTGTGTCCTGTCCAACTACTGCCAAGGCTGTGCTGTTGGTCCCAAGCCTGGTGACGACAACTATGAGGAGTGGCTTGAGAAACACAAGCCACAGTGCCAAAAGAACACCGATGCTAATGCAGGCCAAATGGAAGTAGAAGCAGCGAGGATCATGTTTGAAAGATCGTTTACCAAGTACAAGCTTCGATACATCAATGTGCTCTGCGACGGTGACAGCCGTACGTACCTTGCCCTCACGCAAGACAAGGTGTATGGCTACATGTTGATTAAGAAACAGGAGTGTGTGAACCATGTGAAAAAAAGAATGGGCACTTCCTTGCGCAACCTTCTTGATGAGCACAAATCCAAAGGCCGAGGACTGAGCATGGGTGGCAAAGGCCGGCTGACGCAGGGCCTTATAAAGAAGTTGACGAATTATTATGGCTGGGCCATTAAGAGCCACCCCAACGATGTTCCTGGCATGGAGAGGGCCATCATGGCCACTTATTACCATGTAACATCCACAGACCAGGATCCACACCACGACCTGTGCCCAAGTGGGACTGACTCCTGGTGCCCGCACAATCAGGCATTGGCCAAGGGAGAGCCGCTGCCGCCTCACAAACATAAACTGCCCCCTCACGTGCGAGTGGCACTGCTGCCAATCTACAAGCGCCTCTCGAACAAAGAGCTCCTTGAAAGGTGTGCGCAGGGAAAAACCCAGAACGCTGTGGAGAGTATGAACAGCCTCATTTGGTCACTCCAGTCCAAGAGCCAGTTCGCCTCCCTTCGAAGTGTGGAAAGTGCAGTTGCAGATGCAGTCTGCCGTTTCAATGGTGGCTGCAAGAGATCACTACTCAACTGGGCTTCAATCCAGGAGACTGCTCTTTGCGGCGAGCAGCCGAAAAGGATGCCAAAAGGGTGAAGAGGGCTCAAAAGACGCATTGTTCCACGACAAAGAAGCGCAAAACTGGGTTGCGCTCTACGGTGGCCAAGGCCGCAGCATCTCAGGATTACTGCCCAGGAGGATTCTGAGTGTTTTAGGCATGTTGTGAACTTCCAAACAAGAGTGAACTTTCAAAGTCAGTTTTCTCAACTCTTGATTTTCGCCTATGTGCCTTCGCTAGAACATCTGTCATTTTTTAACAAAGACTGATAGAGTCGTTCCGTTTTTTGCACTAGGCTCAGGAGGCCTTTAGCAGTGCAATAAAGCTTTATCTCTCTTCTTACTCATCATTTAAAATTTTTAGAACACATTTTATAATTACTGCGATGTGTGCGCAAAACAACATCCATGTTTTGGAAATTTTATTTATGGTTACAAGAACTAGAAAAATCAACTAATAGCTTCTTTGCACAAGTTGATGCTTTGGGAACATAATAATATGAAAAAATAATTTCATTTAGCAATAATTATCTCTTTAAGTGCGAAGAGCATTAATTAGTATAATTATGCTTGTAACTCAAAAAGTACAAGAGGTATTTGAAAACGGTTTTCATATTTGGAATCCTCACAATCATCCACATACACACACCAAATTTCATCACAAACAGTACATTAATAAAAAAATTAGTTTTACTTGCCACGTCCCCCCTTAAAATCCACGGATCTCACAAAAGTATTTTTATGTCGAGTACTACTATTACAGTCGATTTTAGACATATCGAGCTGGAAGGAGATCGCAATATAGTTCAATAGATCGATAATTTAAAATATAAAATATGCATATTTAAAGCCAAATTAAAGCATTTCAGGCCTTGTAAATTGTTACAAGCGCTAACATACGATTCACTCACAGCTTAATGAAGAACAAGGTGTTAACTGAAACTTACTACACTTTATTTCGCATGAAAATAGTCTGTAAACTTGTCTTGCTTTTTGCATGCCGTCAAGTTCCAGTCATCCTCAATATCCGTGAAGCTTTTCAAATAAGCTAATAAAGCTCCTTCGGCCACAACAGCGTTGATCAACGCAGAATGCCTATGCAAGCTTTGTAGCACGGTGAAAGAATGGTTAGAGGCAGCAGCATCTTCTGGCATATTCATAACCGCACGGGTACACTTTCGTGGCACTGGCAACGGTACCCGTGATCTCAGCATCGATGCAGTCAGAAACAGCTATGTCGTCATCTGCACTGATGAAGTCACTTGCTGTCCGAGATGGTGCCTAGAAACGCTAATAAGTCACAGAATTTAGTGAGGCATCGTACGCCGTCGTCAGTGGTCATGATGCACCCGTAGTCATCACCCAGCCCACAAGGAAAGTTTACGACGGTGCTTTACTTGATGTTGCTCCAAGTGCCAATCATAATTTTAGCACTACATGCAGGTCAAAGTTCTGTTGAACTCCCTAATGAGGATTAAGGTGAAAAGTACACAAGTTCACTAGGCACAAAAGATGAGATCGCCGAGTCACTTCACATTCTTATTTTGGTGTGCTTGGCAATCGATCTTCTTGAAAAACAGTACGCCCGCACCTTAAGACTTGCGGATTGCGTATCCATCAAACATACCGGCGAACTCGCAAGCGCTGTGCAATGAACCAGATAGATCAGCGCTATGGAATAACACCGCCATTTTGTCACCTGTGCACGAAAAGGAATCGGAACAAAATGCAGCCGAAAATTGATCAATATCTGCAAAGAAAAACGCACCTTGGGCTTAAGCACGGTGCAGCATTCGTTGTTAAATTCATTGTTAAACTAATTAATGTATTATTGTTTACTTGAAATCTAGTTTTTTTTATTTTTATTTTTGCACAATAATTCACTATGGTGCACATCTTCTTGTATATGTATGTGTTTTCCTGATGCTGCTAGCGATTGCTACCAACTGTATGCTTTGAATTTTTCTTTGCATCCCCCCCACTGTAATGCCATGTGGCGCTGTGGGTATGGCATAAATAAATAAATAAATAAATAAATATAGCGGATGTCCTGTTGTGCGGGGGTTTAGTATACAGATGCACCGGTCCTATACATTTTCATGAGAAATTCAAGGGGATTGCTCAACTGCTCGATATAGCCAATAGTTTGATATATCTGAGTTTGATAACTGTGGGATCGACTGCATATACCAGGTTCGTCTGTGTTTTCAAGTTGTACAAATTAAAAGGATCCAGACTTGGGATTAGTTGTGTCTGAGTTTTTAAAAGTTGTGTGAAATGAGAGTTCATTATAGCGATTTTCTTACTGCTGGATTTTTAATTAATCGTCAATAGCTTTTCACGTTTCATTTGCAGCTCTGTGCCACCAAAAAGTGCCGGGAGCACATCAAGAACTCTGGAGCCTATTATGTGCTACGAGAGCTGCACAAGTCGGAAAGCTGTCGTCCCGTTGTGGTGGCATGCGAAAACCTGGTGGACATCCTAATCAGTGACGAGCCCGAGCCAGGCATGGAGAACCTCAAGGACGTCGACATACCTGAGCATCTCACAAAAAAATTTGAAGCTTACAACAAAGAACTTCTCAAGGAGTGAATGATGATTTAAAAATTAGTGACATTTTTTTTTCACCACTAAAGTCCTCTGGGTTAAAATAATGCCAGCGAGTGTCTGAATTTTTTTGTAACAGATTTTTAACACACCAATTACGTTTTCCATATTATGATGCAGAAGGCAGCCTGACAAGTGGGGGCCAGAACATGCCATGTATTGGTTGGTTACCAAGTGACAAGTAACGACGAAGGAGTGAGTGAAGTGGTGCGAGTGTTGAAATGTAGTGCACCACTGCCTTTCAAGTCACAGCAGATACAACAATCAAGAGGATAAGAAAAACGTACACACACCTACGCTCAGGTAGAAGTTTTGGGTCTGACAAAAGCTTTGCTGCTGGATGGCTTTATGACCTGAAGATATTTTGCCACTGTTCTGGCAGTTTCTATCGTGTTCTACTGTTTCATACTCCATCGGTAGTTCAAAGGCTATGGCGTTGCACCGGTGAAAACACAGTTGCAGGTTCAATCCTAGCCGTGGCAGCTGCATCTCGATGGATGCAGACTGGAAGATCAACTCTGTACAGTGTCTACGGAACACAAACCTCAGGTGTTTGAAATTACTCTATAGAGCCCTCGCTATGATGTGCCTGATAATCTTTGATCCGATTGTAATTTTCACACATAAATAACAAATGTGGTTATATTTTTCTCTCATCCCATTCCTACATTTGGGAATGTTGTGTTAACACATAGCATACAAAGTCTCGACTCAGCAGCATCAAAAAGCGAATTTTAACGTCTACAGCAGTAACCATAACTGTGCCAAGATTACAGTGCTAGAAGGAGAACATGTTTGTCGGGCGGCAAGAAAATGCCAGAACGAAAAGCTGATATGCTTCACTGAATTGCAAGCTTCGACCCTCAGAGAATTTACAGCTTCGGCGACATTGTTTACTAGAAACCGAGCTTTTGTTGTCAAATAATTGGATTGGAAATAAACTTTATTAATGCTTGTTGATGAGCTAGTTGGTTTGGAAGCATTGTAATGTAGGAAAAACACAAGAAGACAAGAATGGAAGGAGCGCACATGAGTGCTGAGTCTGCCCAGCAACAGCGCTTGTGTGTGTGCCCCTTCTGTCCCTGTCTTCTTGCACTGCTCTTTTATTACAATGAATTAGAAAGCCCGCTGCACTAGAAACTGTCATCGAGCAGCACAAGAGCTCCCTCGGCATCTTTAAATGCAGAAACCAAGTTCAAGACTTCCATTACAAAATTAAACCAGGAAGCAGAGGAAGTTCTCAGAGAAAGTGTAAAAAATATTGAGCACTTTATTGCATCATCACCCTCAAACATAGTTGAACATGACAAAGCTCACAACTTCGGAGAGATCGATTCGTGTATAACACAATAGCATTAACCTATGGCATCAGCCACCACAAAACGGCGGTGGCAACTTCGGTATCTTGAGTTACTAGTATACTGCGACTAAGTGGGAGGATGCACCCTCGATACTTGATTGACTATGATGGAAAGGCGCAGCGGGACGGACATACGTTTCCGCGTCTAGCCAGTAAACACGACATCATCAATTGTCTTTGCTCTGGTCGACGGTGACTTCTGACAGCGTGTTGATGACCATGTAGCGAGAGAAGCAGCTGTACAGGTGTCGAAACCACAGCATCTGACTCTTGTGCTTGCCAAGCGCAACCTGAAAAGCACACGACACGCAGGTATGTTGATCAAAAATTATGTCCAAGGTGTTGCGTGATAGTACACTCAAACCTTGATATAGCGAAATAACGGTTGTGACGAGGTAAATGAAGAATAGTCTTGCAATACATATAGTGTTATAAATATACCTTTATAACCAATTTTCAAATATAACGAACTTATATTTATGAAAGATGCAACTTTGCGATAATGAGGTACGAGTTATAGCAGGGCTAAGCTGGAGCTTCGTTTACACATGATTCATGGCACAACTGACTGCACACAGGAACCATACAAACGGGCTTGCAGGGCTCTTAACTTCCTAGTCATGTCACTCTCTATGTTGTGACAAAGAACTGATACATGAGTATTTATTATAAAAAGTTCAAATGTATCACACGATCGTCATCTCAAATGCAAAGACTTCTAAAACCACTTCAGTACGTTCTTCCATTTACAGATTTGCCTGCACTTGTAACAGTGGCTCATTTCAGACTTCAAAACATACTACTCCGGATCGCTCGACTACTCTACAGCCATTAAATGACAACGAAGTGATCGTGTATCAATGTTTTTGTGTGTGTGTGATTAGGCATAACAGGCATTCAGATCATTTATACCACGTTCTTGTTTAAACTTATGAAACTTATGCTGATGGTGCCTCCTTTCTGGAGTTTGGGACATCCAGTTACTACATACCGAAAGAAACTGCAAGACAGTTAATATCGATTGTTGTTCATGAATAGAAAGCAAAGTGTAACACTGATAGTAAATTCTGATAATGGCTATTGTACTTGGGTGTAATGCGTATGGTCGCTCAATTTTAAATGCGAATGCATCTTTTAATCAGACTATGTCAGGCGTCTGTCAAGATCCGTCCACCACCCTCTCCCATAGCAACAGCTGCGGGAAGGTGCGCCCTAGCAACCGGTGCACCCCTCATGTCGCACTTCGGCATCGGCAGCTGTCAGCAACAGCTGTGGGCGCGCGCACTTGTCCTCGCTTCTAGCAAGCGGAGCCCCCACCTCCTTGACTGGAACGTGACTTGCCACCGCCTCAATGCAGTGCATTTAAAATGCATTTGTGCTGCCAGCATTTGCGTTGATAAGGCTTTTACATTATGGCTGTCAGGTAGAATGACAAGTGCAGTACTTCCCTGCTCCTCCTCTCGCCGTTCGCTCTCTCTCCTCCCTGTGGACATGCAGTGTGCCTCGACAGAGTCCGACAAGTGTCCGACTACCATTCATTGATCTCGCCTTTACCAGAACCTGTGACGCGCGCATGCTTCTCAAACACACTTTGACTGGACATATTATCGACCACAAGGCTGAGATTATGGCCGTCACGGACGATTGCAACACGAACAGGTGCTGAAGAATGTGTGATTAAGTGATTACGGTACAAACCCTCATCTCGTCATTAATTTATGCCATTAAAATTACTACGCCGTGTACTTTCAGCTCAAGATTCCCTTCGGAAAGGTGGGGGCATTTTTTCCTTCATTATGTACTAGTCAAAGTCTCCTTGTAGTGAACTCACATCTGTTAGCAGAAATAACTTTAATGTATCAGAAAATTCTTCATAAATGTATATATTCATCACCGTATTCATGACAAGGCTGTTTTCCATTTACTTCACTATAGATGATAAAATTTTATACCTAGGCGTGCACAAATATTTGAATATTTTTCTAATAGTGTTTGCTATTCCATTCAATCTGCACTGAAATTTTTACTATTTGAACTTCCCATAGAAATGCAGTCAATGTTCGATTGAGAGTGATCCCTTCAGATCTTTATTATGCTTCACCTCACCACAATCTTGTATTGCGTCACTGCTGCCTTTCAAGCGCCACTACGATTGAACTTTTCAAATACATCATCATCATCACCAGCCTGACTAGGTCCACTGCAGGACAAAGGCCTCTCCCATGTTCCGCCAGTCAACTCGGTCCTGTGCTTGCTGCTGCCAATTTATACCCAAAAACATCTTAATCTCATCTGCCCACCTAAACTTTTGTCTCCCCCTAACCCGCTTGCCTTCTCTAAGAATCCAGTTAGTTACCATTAATGACCAGCGGTTATCCTGTCTACGTGCTTCATGCCTACATGCTACATGCCCGGCTCATGTCCATTTCCTCTTCTTCATTTCAACTATAATATCCTTAACCCCGGTTTATTCCCTAATCCACTTTGCTCCCTTCTTGTCTCTTAAGGTTAAACCTACCATTTTCCTTTCCATTGCTCGCTGCATCGTCCTCATATTAAGCTGAACCCTTTTTGTAAGTCTCCAGGTTTCTGCTCCGTAGCCAAGTATCGGCAAGATACAGCTGTTACATACCTTCCTCTTGAGGGATTGTGGCAATATACCTGTCATGATTTCAGAGTGCTTGCCAAATGTGCTCTACCCCATTTGTATTCTTCTATTTACTTCAGTCTCGTGGCTCGGCTCCGCGGTTATTACCTGTCCTAAGTAGACAGGCAAATACAGGACTTCGTCAAATTAAAAGTGCCCCTTCACATTTTTCAAATGCTGCAGCTCATTACACTTCCGTGTTGCGGCAAAGCTGCCTTATAGGCTCTGCTACAATCCAAATGTGATGACTTGAGAAAATGATGGTTCCAACATGAAGATGATAGACGTGGCAGAATTGAGGGCTCAATTAATGCTTTTTTGGGACCTAAAACTTGGGCAGGAAGGCCAAAAAATTGGACGCCAAGGATTTTCAGCACACAAAAGTTCAAATGTCCATGTATGTTGACACTGATGAGGCAGATTTAGAACTCCTAACTTGAAGGGTTGGTTTCTCGGGTTCACCTTCTCTGCCACATCAGTTGGCCTTCCACAGAAGTTGAAAGAGGAGGAGAGGATGAGGAAATAGCGTCTTTGCCTTTCACGTGTAAAGTGTTGTTGGCAACACTTTGGTTGTACCAAATCATGTACTAGTAATTCTTGCGATTAAAGTTTTTCCATTCTATATTCTGTGATGAAATCCGCATTAACAAGAGTTTATACATGATGAGCCCGCACTACGTATCACATAGAAATGATCACCCCCAAAAGATCCGCGGGGTCAGCTGTCGTACTGGTGCCTTTGCAAATTCTTTTTTTTTTTCTTTTACCATTCGCGAATGGAATAATTTGAATGCGTGTATTGTCGATCTCCCATCCGATGCTTTTTGTTCGTCACTAAAAGATTTGTGCTTTTTGTTAATGCGCAGGAGCTGCTGCGCAAATGTATGTCTTTTCCGACGGTGCAAACGTGCACTTTGTTCGAATGTGATACAACTTTTTTTTCCCTCACCCCCCTACAATAATTCCCACTTGGGCGATGTAGGTTGCACTAATAAACAAATAAATAAATAATACAATTTAACCTCTGCACTACCTCATAGTCATCTTGGTAAGACGACTATGAAATATTACCCCGCCAACACTTCATCATCGTAGCGAAAAGAAACACATTTTTGTGGCTATGCTGTATATCACAACAATATGCTTAGGAATCCTGCCCAATCTCTCTCCCTTTAATTTAGCTTTGAACTATATTAAAAAAAGAATCTAAAGATATCAGAAAAATATTAGAAAATATTAAATTAAATTTGCACTCGCACTAATATTCGAATTCGCCTCGCACCCAAAATTTTGCTGTTTGCACAGCTCTAGTTACAACCAAATACGCTACATTGAAGTAGTTTGCACATTGTTAAACCATGATTATTGCTGCCAGACATATAGCACAGTGAGCACATGCTAGAGCGAGCAACTCAATGGCACCCCGATGTTAACGCTGCCATCAATAAAGATGAGCAGTATAAAGGAGCATCTCCAAGACTGCAAGGGCAGTCAGCATGTCCGTGGGTACTGTGCGACAGAAACAGCCTCGGAAGCCATGTGCCACCTTTCTAAAATTGCATTTGGTGAGAGCTCTTACTAGTTCAGTGGCTGCAGCAGTATAGTACAGTTTTCCGAATTATCTCACTCTGAATCAAATTGCTGCACAATGATCGTATTACAACCCAATCATGTCTATTTCATTCACCTTCCCCATTTTGTGTGCATTAGACTGAGGTCTCTGCATGCAAATAGAGAAAAATCTATCATTTGTGCCCCCAATCTGGGATATACAGAGACATAGTGCCACAAGGCAGTAGTGGGATTGGGGCATAAAGCGGTAGAGGGTCTCTGCCTAGAAGAAAAGACTACGAAGTGGATAGAGACTGGTCCCAGCCCGCTAGTGTGCGAGCCACTATCATCGCGTGGTAACAACGTAAACATCCGCAAATATACGTTTCCTTGTAAGATTATTATTGCACTTCTAACAACTAGTTTGATAATTACGTTGCAGCATGCATCATTCCAACTTCCTGTTCACTTGACTAAAATGGTACACTTTATCTCCTGCGAAACACTGCTCAAGAAAGGAATTTGTACACTACATTTTTCTGGTAGCAGAGCGAGAGGCAACACATGATATAAAAAGTTACCAGTAAAATCACCTAGTGAATAAGATTGCTTTTTCATGAATCTGATTGTGTTTTGACATTTGAGTCTTGATACTGAAAGAATAAAGCTGAAACAATGAAGATTACCGTTACAACTTTGTGACACATACTAGCATTTCAATAAATCAGTAGAAACTGCAAGTAGAACAGTTAATATGACAAACAGAAACGTATGAATGGCCAAACAATAAGCGAACCATTCTGCTCAGTGTCAAAGTTCCACACGAAGATAAAGAAGCCTCATTTTCAGCATAAACAATGCCCACTTTTAGCAGCTGCTGATAATAGCAAAATGATACAATGGCTATATAGATTTGTGGGGTTTGAAGTCCCAAAATAACTATATCAACGTAAGTTTAACAAAATGTGAAGTGCTGGTGTGAGGTATGCAGACATAACTTACGTGTCTCTCAGTTTCTTTGCCAACTTTGTGAGCTTGGTCTCGAATAACATTCTTCTGTCACGTAAAGTTCTGTATCACTGAACAAAGGCAACCTTCAACGTATGTACAACTTTGTTCTAACCTGTCACTAATTTCACCTAATACTTTTTCTTTATTTTTTTTATTTACAACCTTTGACTAGACTGCAGTGATCTCACTTCTAATTCAAACTGGGATGTTGGGCGGCAGTCCCAATTCGCAGCACAAACTGAGCGCTCGAATGTGAAAGGCACGGGTATAGTTGCGCTGCGGAGTACTGCGATAGTACATTAAAGTGATGTGGCTAACAAAAGGCACTGAAGACATGCCACTGATCAGGCCCTCCACACTGAAACTTCATAGCTGCGCTGTCCCGAGATCACACTTACTTTAAGGAGAGACACCATGCTCCAGGGTAGCACGTACGCATGCTCCGAGAGGAGGTAGCTGAGGGGTACGTCGAGCAAGCCAACGTACTTCCTCAACTTGTTCACAGACTCGAGCACGAAGAGTCTGCAGCCTTTGTTTCAGGGGTGGAAAGAAGCAAAAGGTGATCAAGGGTGCTCATCATGAGAAAGCTTTTTGAAATGACATGATACTGTCCCACACTTACCTGAAGGTGCAAGTTCCTTCTTTAGGATACCCCTAAGGAACCAAAATGACGAGAAAATTGTCACAAGGACATGGAATCCAGTGCAAATTTAATACTAATAATGGCTTGGAAATAGACCATGATTTGATTGGAATTCTACAGATGCCAAAGCGACAAAATACAAAAGATAAAGTAAAAATTGAAATAAGGTAATAGCTCTTGTACCCCAGTAATCATTACTCTTTGCCACTTTGTAAATGGTATTAACAGTACTCTTCCTACATTATGATGAGAATGAGTTGATCATCTAGTGCAGTGGTTCTCAGCCATGCATGCCTCGGGAACCCCTTGTGGACTGGTGGAAGTGATTGGAACCCCTTGCAGCGGACGGGAGGAGAAGGGAGGGGTACATAGGTAATTTAGCTAAACTGGAGCGTGAAACAGGTGCCTTTTATTGCTACCAAAACATCAAACAAACATGCCACATCACTTGATTTTAGACAGTTCATCAATGCGTGGCACAGTCAAGCTTAAAGAAAAATACAAGTGAGGGTTTCGCAGATCATAGAAATGGCTTCACAGACCCCCTAGGGTTTGCAAAGCCTCATTTGAGAGCCACTGATCTAGTGCTAGCTGAATGATACTTAAGATATTGAAAACTTGGCCTTATTGATACAGCACAGCAAACCACCAATGCACAATCATGATGAAAAGAAGGGAGCACCGTAGTGTGTTTCTTCTTGTTTTTGCCATGACTGTGCAGTGCTAGTTTGAAGCATTGAATGATATCACTTTTCTTTAGGATTACCTACCAGAATGAGCCAGTAGGTCCCAAAAGCATGGGAAGCATAAATGAAATTAAGTCTAAAATGATGTAACAATTCAAGCATTTAAGTTCTATTTCATTATAAAAATTCATCACTGGCCTGAGCAGTTGATGATAACAAAGAAATAGAAGTGGGTGAAAATAGGTTATATTACAGTACCAATAACATTTTCGTCTTTGATGTTAATACCTACACGACACCCTTGTGAACAGCTATGTGGTTTAGATGGCCACTGACTCCAGACTGGTCAAACGTGATGACCTGCAAAATGCACATATTCGTAAAAAAATTTTTCACCGATAGAAACAACAAGAATTAGGTTCTGGCTTTAAATCGGTTCACCAGACTTACAGAGTCCACGCCAAGGCACTTCACATACTTCTGCACAATCCTGCCGACAAGGTTAGAATTCCACATGCACTCCGGATCGTCGGGCATGTTGCTGGCAGAAAAATTAGAAATGCATGTTGAAATTGCTGAAACATGGTTGATTAAAGGTAGCAATCAATAAGCACTAAAATGTGTAGCAGTCCCCAATTAGTGGGCCAAAGATAGTGCAGAATCCTAAAATATTTTAAGGGGCGAAGCTCCTTTGGGTTTGGGTAAGTCTATTGTAGGCACCCCTAATACTCGGAGCGCTCACTAGATGACACTGCGGCACTCGCTCCACACCAATGCGTTGGAGACTGTGGAGTTCGGATGAACGGACAGACTGCTAGATGGAGGATTCACGGTTTACCAGTGAAACCTTCCGAAAGCTTCGCCCAACTCATCATTATTAACTTCGTGGATATGCTGTGAATTTTTTTTTTTTAGATTACCATTTCAACATTTTCTGCATATTGCATTCTAAATATTGCATATTGAATCACATTGATGAGGCGTATGCTGGTCACATGCAGATTTTCACTACTTCAACAAACATTTTTTTTTCAGTGCGATACGTTGACACTGTGTGACGATGCCTCTCAGGAAACAATACAACTGAACAGATCACTTTGCACAGCCTAAGTTGCGGGTGCATTCTTTAATGCAAGCTTCGTGAGCTTATGTTGGGTTCTATGAGCTAAAGTTCACAATTTAATTATTCTTAGTATGAATGTAGCTGCAGAATCATGCCTATCTCCTGGCACAGCCATTACATCTAGTGACAAACATATAAAGCAGCAAAAGTTTCATTCTCACAGAAAAATAATGAAATACCATAGCAAGTTTTTGGAAACTGTGCTTCGTAGCCTGCCTTATGCCCTCCAAAGCACAGTTTCTAAATACTTGAAACTGCAGTTTGCCTGAAGAATATAGTGAGAGCAAGTGGAAATATTTGGCTGGCATACATACACAAATTTAATTTATCAGTTGTTCAACAGCGGTGTGTTTGTAGCTTGTTGGACAATGGTGTTGTGTGTGTAATTAGGACTTTCACTGGCAACACGTCTCCAAGATTGGGCAGGTGGTGACCTCCCAAGTGAATTGAAACACCTTGATCACTCCCGGATCCGGGCTATGGACAGCAACCCCACAAAGGGAAGATAATGGTGCGAGCTCAAGCAAACAACGAGGGGAAAGGAAGCTTTAAAGCTCACGCCGCGTTCACACTTGGCCGCTTTGGCTTATTTGGGATGCTCAGTACCAAGTGGGCTTGCTACTGACCCTTTCCTGCCCTTCGAAGGAAAGGCAGAGAAATGCACCCGTCATCTCGATCTTCCAGCCTGATCCCATACGACCCCTTTGTGACATTGTGTTACTGGCTGGTGCCTTGGTGGGTGGTGTGTTGTCAGAGATGATTGGCTGTGATCAAAGAGGAGGAACCAGCCCGAGATGAGCCAACGGTGTCGAGTGAGGCAGAATGCTCTGGGCCCTGGGTTAGTGGCTCTTCTTCGAACTCTTACATTTTAACACAATAGTTTTAGAGAGCTCGTGTTGCGGAAATTCTACCGTCAGTGTTGGCATAGTTGGTTGTGAGCGAAAAATCGAGAAAGAAGCAAATAAAATAAAGAATAAAACTTTCGATCCGATTGAAGATGGAGCCCGGGCCGTTTGCGTGGCAAGCCGCTATCCAACCACAAAGCTAGTGTTACTTGCAGTTGCTTCAGGAAAAAATACTACATAAATGCCATGTAGTGAAAGAAGTCTCCTTAAAGCATTTTGTTCGACAGGTGTCACGATGAAAACGAGCCCATTCGGTGATTTATAGGCACATTTTTGAGGCCATCAACTACATCGAAAAAGGCCGGGATAGCTCAGCCATCGCCGCTAAAAACACACAGGAACTTTCAAACAGCTCTAAAAATGGACAACTATGTCCGTCCAGAAGAAAACATATCATGCCTTTCAAGGGCATGGATCGGGCGAACAGCAAAAGCTAGATAATGTGCAGCCATCTGTGAGACATTGTGAGACTCTCTATGGCCTCCGAAATGGCGAGCGCGCAGCGTGTATCTTAGAGGCCATGCAACTCTTGCTTTAGGTCAAAAACCTGTATGTACCATTTGGGCACCCATTCTGGTACAAACTACTGCATGTGCATGTGTGTGTGTAACAAAACATATTAATAAGTATGCACTTAGCGGCTGAATGGCACACTAGGGGCCGGCTTTCGCGTTCAACGCTTAAAGGCGAAGCTTAATGGTCCCTAATTATTTTAAATGTGTAAATAAGTGCCATTAAACTCATTTGTTTCAGTTTTCTCAACTTCTGAGCACCAGTTCCCAAGCCTAAAGACCCAGTAAACCAAATCGAGTCGGGCCTAAAACCCCGACACTACAACTGGTGGCAGCAGTGGGGTGGGGCTAACCCTGGACTACAAAAGCGTTACAAAGGACTAGACCAACTTTGTTAGGAACCAGAGTTTAATGACACAATTTCTGGCTTTTTCTGGCATGCTGACAATTTGACAGTGTAATTAAAACAGGTTGAAAAATCTCATAGCGGTTATAAGTTGCTTCTTTATTTTTAATTCCGTGAGACAAATGTCAGCTAAGGCTTTGAAATTATAAAACAATGGCTGTCTGAACCGACAAACGATACACGACCCAGAAATGTTAATGGCGAGATAACTTGTCCGATATGTGTTGGCATGTTGACTGATATAAAAAAAGAAAGCACTTGGAGCATGTGACAAATGACTAACTCCAGCCTTACTTGACGGACACTAATATTCTTTGTGACAGTCGATTTGTGAGACAATGAACTGTAATACTGAGGTCATTCTATAATAACTTGGAAAAGTGTTACAGGGCCCCTTCGAGCGTGTCCTGAAGAGCGTACGTTCAAAACCTCTCCACTTAGCTTATACACAGACACTTCCATGACCGTGGTCAGATTAATTAAATGACACAAACCTGTGTTGTACTATGATCAAGTTTTCACTTGGGATCCCCAAAGACAGACAGCTACTGCGCAGCTCTTCCTTCCTCTCGCTACCTTGCTTGTAGTAGTTGCCTGCAAGCAAGTGCCGACACTGTGTTAAGTAATGCCGGCCGTGCGCACATTCTACAGCTTTTAGTAAAGGCACACTGCACACTCAACTCCTCACACCAAGCTTTGCCTATAAAGGGTATTCACTGGGCCTTGATCCGCAAGGGGACAACACCATCGCCGTGCCATTTTGAAGGTCTGTTCATATGCGATGCCCTGCTGTCTTTGCTTCGGCACGCAGGTATGGCTCAAGAGGTCTCTAGACGTCCAAGATTCTATACGTATCACGAACACACGCATGCACCAAGTTTTTTGCATGTGCAGCAGGCGCACGGATTTTCAAAATAGCAACCCCTATGCTATCAATCCCTACGCATGACATCAAGTGCATACCCCCTATAGATGGCTTGGACCGATGTCACTGAAACAACCTTGGAGCATCAACATGGTGGGACACAAACTTTGTGATGTCACGGTAGCGTTACTCATATCACAGCCACTGGATGAACAGTTTTCATCCAGCAGCCGTGTCATACATCACGGTTCTTTTGCTACTTATGCAGAGGCTCAATAACATTCCAGAGATGTCATTATAACACCGAAGCAGGTTAATTGCCGCATGATTTTACTGTCTTGACATCATCTAAACTTTCATGTTGGAGTCATGTTGTGCATCCATGACATCACGTGAAAGCTATCAATAGACAGGCTCAGAATCTGGTTTTGCATGTGACTGATGTAGTGAAGTTAAAATGACTCTGTATTTTGCTATCTCACTACTTGAATAAAAAAGAATTTCTGGCTAAGTAGAAAAAAAACACACTGGCGTGTGTTTTCGAGCAATAACTGAAAACACTTAAATGAAATCTAAACCATGTTACTGATAAAGAATCGAGCACCCTGTAAGCTAGCAAACAAGTTCTATCGGGTAATCACGAAATTGGCCAAAAGAAAAAAATTCTTCGTAAAAAAAGTCCTGAACTATCCTTTTCATCGCTTTTTTTTTTTTGCCATTTCAAAAACTTTCAGTAACAAGTAAAAAAAAAATGGTCCAGCCAATTTTATTAGGCGCACAAGCGTTTTTATTAGCTTTGGCAAGGTTCGGAATAATTATATATATAATATACTTCAGTAGCTATTCAAACGAACGTAAACGCGATTTTCAGAAACGTACACGCACACACATCCGGCTAAGCACAGTAGGCAGTGCATCGGCAGTGCTTGTAACTTGAGCCTCTCGGCTGACACGCACAGTGCTTGGCTTACCACAGATTACTTCGCAAGTTTACTAATTCGTAATGTATTCGTACCAGCCCTTCTGCAATTTTCTGAGCCGAGCGGTATAAAAACTATGTTCACTTATACGTTTCTGGATATTTTGAGGCTGTGTGATTCTGGAATATCAGCGCCAATAGGTCACCTACGAGAAAGAAAAGTCATTGCACGCAAACTTCTCACACACGCCACGCCGAGAGAGGCATCCCAGCATAGCACAACGCCGCACCGGCGGCTCACCGTTGGAGAGGCAGAGGAGGTAGAGCTCGCACTTCCGTTGGAGCAACCCGAGCACCGTCGGACCGAAGAACATACACTCATCGTCTGGGTGGGCTATTACCAGCAGCACCCTGCCCACTGCACCGATGTTCTTGCGCGTCCTCAGCCGGCACACGTTGCACACGAACAGGTAAAACAGGAACAGCACCGACACGACGAAAACGGTGAACGACAACCACCAGCCGTACTCCATGGTTGACACCGGAGACGGGACTGCTTCTACCTGCGTTCTTTCGTCGTCGAAAGAATGCGAAGCCCGAACGCTACGCCCATCGTTCGCTAGGCTACGTCGAGCGATTTACTTAACGGGCAGTTGCCAGTACGGGCTTCGTGGCTCGCCAACATCGGTTTGCCACGACCACAATGTAAATAAATCGCCGTAAGCGCTTTTGAAGGAAAGCATTTGGCGAGAAAAAAACACGCCGCGAGAACGGGCTCGGTCTGGCTCGGCTTGATTTTCAAAAATGGCCGTCACTCAATCTGCCAGACTCAAGAGTGGTTGCCGACCAAATCTAGCGAAATGTAAAGCACAATTTATTAAAGATGGCGGTTATGACGCATTTTCTGTTTGTGCAATGTACCGCCAAGCCATTGAGACTTGCCTGAGGTGCTGAGTACGAAGTGGACGACATGCGCGCAACGCATATGCCCCTGCACACGGAATGCGACACTACCACAAATCGCTTGACGTTAGAACCAACGTTTCTAGATTATGGTTAGAACCGAGTAGATTTCACTGATTTTTGAATGCATCCAGGGGTGTCATAGAGTTTCATACGTGTGAAACTTTACGAGGGGTGCTATTCTAGACACTGCCTGAATTTGCCATATTGTCAAACTTCGCAATGGCGGCACTTTAAGCCAATCAGAGAGTTCGTAGAAGCTCACTTGGCCAATTAGCATCGATAAATGGCTAAATCTGACAGCATTACGTAATTCGACAATGTCCAGAATAGCACCCCAGTTTTGTTGATGAAGAAACCACTGTGCGGACCCAACTTGCACAAATTAATGGTAGAAAATTTATATCATGATTTAATGTGACATGTGCAACAACCGTAAACTGCTCGACACAAAAATGCAGTAAAAACAACTTATTTTAAAAAGTGCATCCAATGTTCAAAACGAGAGGTTCAGAATAGACATGCAACAAATTTGTATAAATTAACAGTTGGAAACTTGTACGATTTCATGCACCTGTAAAATTCACTTCAAAAAATGGCATCAAAAATCAGCTAAACCTATTGAAAGCAAATCCTCTCATCGCAAACATTCACAATGCATAAATATTTACATTCTGGCTATACCACGCACACTTATGGGTCCAGGTCAATTCCAACACAGATTTAGTCAGTGTTGCTTGGTGCAGCCACAAATGAACATGATCACAATGTGACTAAAGGCCTGGTGCTGTGAAGGCTGCATCAAGACGGGCTTGATGCAAACATTTCTTCGCAGCTGTCATTAGAGAGTTCAATCGGCTCTGTTTGGTCCACAGACATGCTCGACGTGTCTCCTGCCGGTAACATGCTACAGTCATTAGAAGGGCCTATCCCGCGTGGTTCCGATTTGCAGCGCGGAGGAGAAAACTTCTTCATTTTGCCTTCCATGAATGTCTTCAGAGAATCCATGGCTTCGTTGTAGTATCGAAAACACTGGAACTGTTCCCGAATCCACTTTGACAGGGCTAGAACACAAAAAAAAGCATTGTCAGCTAGTGTAAAAAAATTTTTCTACAGTAGAAGCCCTCAAAAGCATTTATCACAGGATCGCGAAAGGAACACCACTATACCCTGGAAAACATTTAGTGCAAACGAGCATTTAAAATTTAAAAAGCAGACCTAATAAATAAAAAGACAATCCTACATGCAGCTTTGCCTCAGGGGAATTCATTCGTCAATTTATGTTTTAAAGATGTCCTTGATGGAAAGCTAGTGTTTATTTCGTGCCTCGACCAGAACCAGATGCTTTTCAAGCACTTTAATGACACTGTGAATTTCCACGTAATGAAACAAGTCGACATACTACATCAGCACATTTACCGCAACGACAGTTTGCGATGCATTAGGCTGAAACATTGAGGGAACGATTTCTAAAAACAGGATTTTAAAATATAGGTGTTGGTAGATTCCCTGCTGGGACTTGACACCAGAAATGTTAAGCACGACAAAAACGTGTAAGTGAGGAATGTATAAGCAGGGCTTTACTGTACTTAAGTTTTATCTAAACAGCCATCTTTTCGTACAGGCATGATGAAGAAAGAACAAATGTAGATCGATGGTGCAGGAAACAGCTCTCGTATACAGAGACAAGTTTCAGCCTGTGTCTCTTTCCAGTTTGCAATAATGGAAGTGAAACTTCAAAGCGATTAAGGATTTCTAAAACACATATCAACTTCATCAATAAAATTTTTGTATGAAGGTGCTTCTGCACAATCAAAAATGCAAAACCAGGCTAGCACAGTTGTGCTGCCCTCTATCAAGTCTCTTGCCATTTCTTCAGCCGAAAAACAAATGAAACAACACAGAACTTGTACTTTCAGATTCCACTTGAAGACCTTGCGAGTTCATGTTCTTTTCATGAAAAAACTTTCTGCCATCTTACCATTCTGAAACTTTGGTTGTTGTGAAAAGCGGTGGTCTATTATAATCAAGGCACCCCAGTCTTCCCTGTAAAAACAAGAAAAATACGGAAACATGAGGGAACAGTAGATTGCAGAGACCTTAATTTAAAAATAGTTGTTTCACTTGAAAATTAGTGGCAGCACTTGCACAAGCAACAACGTTTTGACAAACCAGAGTACACTAACCCACCTGTGTCGAATGCACCTTCCCAGGGCCTGATTAAGAGCACGGAACGCCTGCGTCTCGTACCAAGAATTTCCAGCCATCACTTGTCTGCCAGACTTGAGCTGCTGGTCATTGTACTTGCGTTTCAGGTCAACCTAACATAAGAAGAGGGGTGGGACCAATAACAAACCCTGCATACTTTAGGCAAAGCAAGAAAATGGAACACTGCGCAGCACGCAATATCCGTGTTATGCAATCTTGAACAAACACAACTAAGAGGCAAGTTCAGTTTATAAGTAACTCAGGTGCACTAAAAGCAAACTGTATTACCTATATTGTGTAGAACTAGAGCAATTTATTATTATTTTGCAGTGTTATAAGCATAACCTAAAAATCCCGCTTTCGTGAGTGAAAAAAAATCACATGACCGTGGGACATGATTAACAGTGGATGAAAATCCAGTAAATGCTACCATCACATAACATGTCCAGCTTATAATAGATAGAGTGTGGCTCTGCATTTACAAAACAGCATGCTAAGGGGAAGTAGCATGTCATATTTCTACAGTCGAACACTGTTGTATTGAACCCACATATATAGAATTTTTGGGTATATCGAACCCGCAAGTTGTCCCCTTTAAATTTCTTTGTAAGACTATAGAAATTCGCACGCTAATATCGAACGGTATTTTTACTCGCTTTCGGATATATCCAACGCCGCGCGAGCTAGAAGGTGTGCTTCGGCACTCGCCGACCTCTGCTCGAACTCGAGTGCGGTGTTCGAAACCCTCCTTCAGACACTAAAGGGCGTGAAAAGGCCTGTCTCTGCTTGTGCAGAAAGAAGGCCAGAAATGGTGCTTTATGTGCACAGTGGAATACAATTTTAAATATGTGGCGTAATAAGTACAATGTACTTGTAGTTTTTTTCAGTGCCACGTGAACAGGCAGGGCTATGCTTTCACATTTCGGGACCACTTAAAAAATCACCGTGCGGAAAAAAGCCCGAACAATCCTAGATCACATGCGCCGTGGGTATCGCGAACGAAATCCTGCTCATTTGCAGAAAGGTGTCAACGATGGGACATGGGAACACGAGCAATTCGTTAAAAATAATTTAATGCTTCATCTGCCTATACATAGTAAGACCTGTGCGTGAGAACCAGTGTTGTCTAGCATTCGAATTCTGGGCACAAGTAGAAATGCTATGGCGAGAGAACTAATGGGGGCTTATCACACTAAAAAGAAGGAAGGTGATCGTATTAGTGACACTTCTGTTGTGCTGCGCATCGGAAACTTGGCTATGATATGAATATATGTTGCTCTGCCGATCCTGATTCGCGTTGTATGTGATGCGAATTGTGCCTGCATGTGCCACTCGCTTGTGCATATATTTAATTAAGGACATTTCTGGCTAAAGCTTATTGCGAGTAAACACCCTGTCTTATCTTTCTGTGCTCCTGCCTGTACTCGTCGATTTTGAACTTCTAAGTTTTCAGACTATCACAATAAATGTCACAAGCTGTTTGCTAAGCAGAGCACGTGACGTGGCATCATTGCCACTGCTGTAAGTGTTTTTCACACTTTGTGTGGGCAACCACCCAACGTGCTGTGCAGCTGTTCACGGCCACCTCCCGTATGGGGTCATTCTAGGTGTCGAGGTAATGCAAAGTGCACATCTCTTTTAGAAAACAAAATCAGCTAGATCTGATCACACACCCGTTACACCAATGCACGACACGGAGGGGTGCACTTCCACGGGAAATGCACGCATGTGGCATAGCAAACATTCTGGCAGTGACCGTGTGACCTTAGTAGGCGACACGGTGCAAGCAACTAGCTTGGAACAATTGGCTTCACCTGGCAACAGATTCCACATTTCCAAAAAACGGTGCCTGTTTTCAGATCACTGCGCAGATGTGCATGCACATGAGAGTCAACCAGACAAGTCTGTCTGCTCCTAGTTTTTCCGAAATGCTCCTAATATTGTCAGCAACATTGCACATTATCGCAAGGATGGTGAAGCAATGTGCGGGAGAGCCAAAATTGTTTTGGGGGTTTGGTAAAATGAAAGACGTCCCAGTGGTGCCTTCAGCAACACTTACTGTGGCATCACATTAATTTTTTTTTCAGTAGTGACGGCACATGTCGGCAGGTGCCAATTTATGCTTGGCGTCTACTCCATACTGACATTCGGTGCGCGGTTATGCCATGTTCTTGGCAGGTACGTATTAATAGGATCTTACTGTACATTACTGCTTCATGTGATGGCTCTCAAATGGACCCCGTGTTGAGGAATGGGTGCCTAAACGAAGTTGGAGGACACTCGAGCTTCATTTTCAAGAGTAGACTGCGATAGTGTAATCAGACAGTGTTCATGTAGCCTTTCCATTCGCTAGCGTGACTTTACCTCTTCGTGAACACCTAAATTGCATCGCAAAGAAAGCCACAGTGCAGATTCCCTCTGGCACCTACATCCACGCATACAGCGGGAGGAAACGTAGCGGGGCAACGTGCCTTGTTGCAAAGCGCAGGAAACTCAAAGTGTGCTGGTGAGCCCTTTGTGGCATCTCACAGCTGGTATTCAAGCCTCTGACCCATTGAAGCGCCTCCAAGATGTGCAAACCACCTTAGGCATAAAGGCGTATATACATAGCTCACCGTTAGTATGCTATAAGATGCATGGAAGGATGCTGAAAGGTTCCTGGCTTTGCACGGACAGTGTATAGTCATAGCTTTCATAGTACACAATTATTAAAGTATTCGGTTCTTTACACAGATGTCATCTTTTATTAACATTAAAAGACCAAGCTACAGGTCCTCAAAACATATCTCAGCAGCATGTGTGGCGTATGCTATACCTTCAGAATAATGTTCCTTCAAGAGTGTGACGACGACGCACTGCATGATTTACACAAAAATGCTGCTGGTCACCGAAAGGTGCAACACAGTAACAAAAAAAAAGCTATTCACTACCAAAACAAATAAACAAGCCATGTCTTACCTGGATATCCTTTACATTAGGAAATGGAATGCCAATCTGTAAAAGTAAACAGAAGTGCAGCTTAGACCTGTGATTGTGAGGACACTGCCTTAGCTAATCTTCATTTGAAAGCTTACATAGAAGAGTAAAATGTAACTTTTTTTCATTCAACCATCTTGTAAAGCACATGTCAACATCATCGAGCAACACAAAAAGCAGCTAAAAAGACAGAGCGACCAGTGAAATCATTAAGAGCAAGCTCAAGAACATTACAACTCGCAATGTTCCAAGTTGAAAAAGTATTATTAAATAACAAGAGTAACTGCACAGCTTAAATTTACACAAACATAGCATGTATTAGTGCGGTATAAATAACAAAAAACACAAACGTAGAGAAAGGTAGCCACTAAACATAACACCTACCTTTCTTTTTTTTGTGTTGTGTTTCTTTCTTATTTGCACTGCGCTAATACGTGCTACATTTATGAATAACCAACTCACCCGAGCAGCAACCCTTCTGAAATTTACAGACTCGTAAGCTCTAGCCCACATATCTTCAGGGACAGTGCTACAGTCAAACCCAAACATTCAGAACTCAAGTAAATCAAATTATCCATTGTATTGAACTATTTTTTAACATGACAATGGGCAAACGTCGATGCTTTGGGAAATCAGCAGTCACAAAAATAACATCTTCCCCAAGAGAACCCTGATGGGATGCCAAACAGCAGCATTGCACACGGCGATTCGGCCGGCGATTCCCCAGAGGGCACGCGGTGCTTTCAATATGTTGCCGATGACAGCGTCGAGGATTCGCCGACATTGGCCTTTCGCAGTCGGCGCTCCTGCTCAGCTTCCTTGGCTCGTGTCTTGTCGGTGCTGCCAACACATTGAAGACCCTTGCGCTCAGCTTCCTTGGCTTGCGTCTCGTCGATGTTACCTGCATACCGTCTCCATTCGCAAATGCGACCAGCGTGCTTGACTCGCACCTCATCGGTGTTGTTGGTCTCCCACTGCCCACGCTTGCGTTCGGCTTCCCTGGCTCGCGCCTTGTCGGTGCTGCAGGCACGACGTCGCCATTCACGAACACGATCAGCTTTGCTAACCCTCGCAGCGCCGGCGACAGCCAGGTTAGGCGAAATCGCTACGGTGCATGTTTCGGCAGGCGAAGGAGCTTCGCTTTCCGGCATCCTCTCTATCGCAGATAAACGAGCCGAAAGAGTGTTCACTCGATGTGCGCTCAAACGTTGTGAGCAGTAGAGAAGGTGAAGCGAGAGAGAGGTGACATGTAGCGAGAGCACGGCAGGTGAGAGAGAGAGTGACATCACCACGCACTGCGAGGAAAGGCATGACCTACTTGGCACTGCCCCGACATCTGCGGCAAAGAGGAGCACGGCGCAGCGCGTTGGCACAAAAACACGAACGAACAGTGTTATACAGGCTAGTTAAAGAGCTGCTTCGCACCTAAAAAAACAGCTCAAACAGTTGATATATCGAACATTCAGCAGTGTGAAACACTTCAAGTTGGCCTCCTTTCACAAGTTGGCTTTTCCTCGTCGAAGGGGACTCTTTTGCACGCATCTGGAGAGAGTGAATGGCATGATTAAGTGGGCGTCACACAAAGCGAGTAGAAACTACCGCTTGCCGTCGTGTGCTTTTTACATGGTTTGTTGTGATCGCACCCACCACCTTGTTGTGCAAGGTCACCATTCGCCTTTCCACTCCATTTGTTAGAGCAACCCTGTGCCACTTTTTCAGCATGGTCAGCAAACGCTGCCGATTAGTCAATCATGAGAATACGCGAGCCATACATTATAGCGCGGCACACCGCCTGGAATTACAACTAATTCTCGAAAGTCAGCTAGAAATCGCCTCCGTTTCTTTCTAAAAAAAAGATGCCAAACACCCAAATTACTGCACCACAAACCAAAGCCCGCGGCTATTGGCTGACTTGAACATCGTGAGCTACGTGTCACCATGACCATCGCAAGGTGGTGCCAGGTGCACACGTGCGCGCTCACGAGCGCATTGAAAGCCTTGTGTTCAAACAAACAAAATCAAAAGAAAGCACTCACATTATAATGCACTCTAATGAAGGGATGCATCTTGTTTGCCCCTTTTCATTTTCCTCCCTGCGTAGCTTTCAGCGCACTAGCTGGTATGAAAGGAACGAGAAAGTGCTTACACTGTGCAGCAAATCCGAGTGACTCTGCTCGTAATTGATGAATTATAAAAAAGTTTTGGCTGCCAGCAGTGCACACACGTTGGTTGCCTAAAACATAGTCTGCTGTTGTCTCAAGGTTGGTCTTGTTTTTCTGTATACCAAGCGTGCTTTTCGGCTGCTGCACGCAACAGTGACATCAGTTTTCATTTCCCTACATTCGACTGTGTTGATTATCGCCAGCCTTGTGGAGTGCAGCCAGCATTTTTCCGTTTTATGGTAGCCAATGCGTCCAAGGAGCCTAGTAACGTTTTTCCAAGTACTGATTGTCAGTGACTTCAATAAAATTCATTAAAGTCACTGACAGAATTTCCGGCAGAGTTTTTATTCCACTCCCAGTCATGATTTCAAGTTATCGGCAATATGACTAAAAAATATTTCAAGATAAAGGGAAAAATATGTATGGGACGTATAATGCTCGATTCTGCGGAAAATTTTGAATTTTTCGAGATATGGGAGTTCGAGTTAACGAGGTATTGCTGTGGTTGCACAATAGACATCATGTCGGAAACAGGCTGCATTTAGGGCATGTTGTGGTTGTCCTCCCATCCCTTTCTCTGCTGTAAACGTCCACGAACAGTCAATTCGTAATTTCGTAGGATCCACTTGGCATCATACGACACACGTCACTACAAAAATGAAGCAGTAATTTACTGCTGACGCAGCCATAATATCGCTTACCCAATTCCACAACATACAAAATGTATCACCCAACATTTTGTTTTTATGCTCCAATCTTCGCAGACTGTCCCCGATGAAAGCTTTGCATGTGTGTACCGTTTTATCATAGCATTTCAGTTTGTATCTTTGAGCTTGTAAGTTGTAAGGGAGCTTATTTTTTAGACAAGTTCATTTTTCGTTTTGAAGCTTTCAGACTTTCACTTGACTCTTTTTTTTTTTTCTCGCCATGTCGACATTTTGCTATCCAACCTTCGGTCAAAGCTTGTCACATTTATTCCTCCTGTTGCGCAGTCTTGGTTACGTATTACATCTCTCCAAACGGCTGAGCTGTGACACGTGCAAGAAGAAGGAATCTGTGGCTGTCTCACCGTCACCACGGCTCTCGCACTGTTGTCGGCAAAGTCCAGGCCTTCGCTCACTTTGCCCCGACACACGGCAAGCAGAAGGGCTCCTCCCCTGTCGTCCTCATAACCTGTTAGGCACAGGAAGATACGAGGACAAGATTCACCGATTGTATCTGTCGAGATGATGAAGAAAAAACATGAAAAATCTCACCAAATAAAGCTCAACCTAATGATTGCGACTGAAACCTTTTCCGATCGCAACCAACTGCAACTTATCTATGGATTGCAACTGATTGCACCTGAAATTAGGTGGCACGCTAGGCCGCATCAGTGCTCAGCATACCACTTAATTTCTTTGACTACGCGTGCACGTAACGCTGCATAAACAGCATTCATGTACAAAGTTTCTGCTATAGTGACTTAAGATCAAGTACCTGCAGGCCCTCTACAAAGAGTATAAGTAAATTCTAAAGAAATACCAAGGACCGGCAAGCTGGTATAACATTGGTATGCTTATTGGTAATTACCATCGCTGTATTTTCCTAAGGCATGGTTGAAGTACTCGTTCATGGTGCAGTCGAAACTGTCGGAGTCTGCCTTCTGGGGTTCCATGGCAATGTGCTTCAGTCTTTCCAGCTTGCCCCACATTCCAGTGTTCTGCAAAGTTTTGCGATGTAAGAGACAGAATAGAAATTGTAATTATTGAGAATACAAAGAAAAGTTAGGCAATGAAAGGGACAAATTATAATTCACTCGTTTGTAGCACAAAGTGACAAAGGAAATCCATACAGTATAATCTGGTTAATTTGGATTTCATGAGCACAGGAAAAACATCGAAAATAGGCAAATGCGGAATTAACGAATGAACAGGACAAACATTAAAATCTACTTGGGCAAGCATGGCTTTATTTGCTGAAATATTTTGTGACATTCATCTGCTTTTTTGTGCAGATTCAGGCTACATTACATCTTTCCCCAAGTCTACCGAATGGCCAACTGCACGTAAATGGTCAGAAGTGCTCAGATAAATGTCCTCAAGTATAAAATGCGCCTCAGAGATTTTCCATAAGGTGCGGCGAGGTTGCAGCTGCATTTCCTTGCAAGACCCTTGGCCAGAATCTTAGTCATCACTGTAGCACACGATGAAGGTCGCATGAAAACACGGCCACAATGAAAAAATAAGAAACTCCGCAAGAAGCGACAGTGCTGACACAACACAAGGGAAATGGGCGTCGAAGGCGCAGTGATGTGAAGAAGATGCCGACCATGGAGGATTATGACGGCGACGCTGTGGAACTTACAGAACAAGGTGAAAACTATTTGACAATTACACACCTGCCATCGCTGGGACAATTTGTTCATCATGCCATACGATGGGAAGAAGCATAGCACTCCATAGGGGACAGCCTGAAAGGAGAAAACAGGAGTTTTCTTGCATGATTTGCTGGTTGGGTTGACTTGCTTTTTAGCATGTACAGTAAAACCTCGTTAAGCCGTACCCGCGCAAACAGTAGTTTCGTTTTAAAAGTAGCGAAGTCAAATCCCTCGACTCGTCGGCCATTGAACATAATGCATTTTGTATCCGCATAAGCCGTACCAGCTTATCGCGTATGTATCGGTTAACAAGTAGTTTTTCCAATTTTCGTTGCGCACTCGCCGCGGCATGTTGTCCCCCACTGGGCGTCCCGACAGAACAGCAAGCCCCAGAGATCGAAACACGCCTCGCTTGTTTGTGTTGATGATGATGGCGGCTGTGTTGGTGAGCGCCATCTCTTGGATTTTTCTGCAACAAGAAGCACGTGGCCGGTTAGGCTTCTGGTGTTGTCCACGCGATGGCGCTTTGCACAAACACGCGGGCAGGAGGTTCGGTAACAGAATGGGTCGCCAAGCCATAGCTTTTTAGGGAGACCCAGAGCCCTGAGGCCAACAGTGTAGCCAAAGACGAACCTAAAGGGGCACAAATATTCAAGTCACACGAAGTCCGTGGGAGAAGAAATTGACGTAAACACAAGAGTTGAGCTAAGTCAGACGTAGGCTATATTAACATGCAGGGTGGCAGGAATAGGTTAAAGTGGGAAGAGATAGAAGAGCAGTTGAGGCAGGAGGAGCTGATGGTATATGGGGTTGTGGAGACACATTTTCGGGACATGGAGCAACCACCCTACAATCCGGACTACGTATGGGAATATTGCAATAGAACAGAAGGCAGTAAAAAGGGGGGTGGAATTGGTGCATTTATACATAAGAGCATGGGTTGGCAAAGAGTCAAGCAGGGATGCATGGAACATTTATGGTTAAGAGGGAAAGTAGCTGGGCAGATGACACTCCTTGGTTTGGTGTACTTGTGGACGGGAGCAAAGGCCAGAGAGGAAAACCAGGCAATGGTGGAATGTATATCAAAGGACATTGAGGAATTAGGAGGAGAGTCCGAGATAATTATACTAGGAGATATGAATGCGCACATAGAAGATATATATGGGTATACTGACTCAACAGGCAAAATGATCATGGATATGAGTGAAAGGCATGATTTGATCATTTGCAACAGTACCGAGAAGTATGAAGGGCAAATAACATGGGAGGTAAGAAGGCTGCAGTCAACGATAGATTACGCACTGATGTCACATAGGATGTATGATAAGCGCAGGGGAATGCACATAGATGAAGGTGGCTCCTGAAGTCTAGGTAGTGATCACAAACGTATCAAGCTAAGTTTTGGAAGAGCAGCGAAAGTGGGAAGGAGACAAGATGAGCAACTACAGGAAAATTTTCATTAAGAATATAGAAATTACTACTAAACAGATTGAGAAAGTAATCACTGAGGATAATAAAACTGTGTGTACATACACAAATCTAATTAGACTGTTTGGGCTAGAGCTTGCTAAGGCACGTGACAAGTCACCCCGGAAAAGAAGACACAAGCCCAAGAGTTGGTGGGATCAGGAAGTTAAGAGAGCCATAGCAAAACATCAGGAAGCCTCTAGGGAACACAGACATGCTAAGCAACGGGGTGAACCGACAGATGATGTTGAACGAAAATGGGAAATCTTTCTAAGCTCTAGAAGGGAAGCATCCCTCCTGATCAATGAAAAGATTAGAAGAAAGGGTGCTCAGTGGCTGGCAGAAGTACATAAGAAGGACAGAAAGGCAGCTGCGAAATTTTGGAACCATCTAAACTCCCTAAGAAATGAAACAAACCAAGAGCAGAGGTTTATAACTACAGCTCAAGGTGCTAGGCTAGAAGGGGACAAAGCTACTAATATATAAGAACAAGGGTGACAGAAAAATTTCAACAAAGAAGTGCCTTATGCACCACAATAGACAGGAATGGATCAAGTGGCACAATGGCTCCATTTTCACAACGAGAGTGGGAAAGGGCCGAGAAGAGGGTTCCAAGTAGTACATCAACAGGCCCAAATGGCATTCCAATTATGCTGATAAAGATATTGGGTCTGAAGTCTAAACAGACTTTGAGAGAGGCAGTGAGCAGAACTATAATCGATGGTGAAGTCCCTGATGGATGGAAACTTAGCAGGATGAGCATGATTTAAAAAGGAAAGGGGGACAAAGATGACATAAACAACTACCGTCCCATAACAGTGACATCAGTGGTCTACAGGCTGGCGATGCAGATTATAAAGGAAAGACTGCAGGCATGGATACAGAATGAGGGGGTGCTGGGGGAACTGCGGAATGGGTTTCGGAAACACAGGAGGTTGGAAAACAATCTGTTCTCACTGACGCAGTGCATCGAAATAGCAGAAAAGGAACACAGGCCCCTGTGGCTAGTATTTTTGGATATCAAGGGTGCGTACGATAGCGCGGTTCAAGAGGACTTGTGGGGAATACTAGACACACTGGGTGTGGAAGAAGGAGTCACTAATCTTTTAAAGGAAATCTATAAAAGTAACAAGGTAGTTATAAAGTGGGAAAAACAGGTATTCAAGCCCACAGAGGTGAAACGGGGACTTAGGCAGGGGTGTCCACTGTCACCCTTGTTATTCATGATGTACCTAGAAGGATTAGAGGCCAAATTAGAGGGAGGTGGACTTGGCTTCGACCTCTCTTTAGTCAAACAAGGAAAACTCATTGATCAGGCACTACCAGCATTAATGTACGCAGATGATAGAGTTCTGATGGCCGACAACAAGGAAGATTTGCAGAGATTGATGGACATCTGCGGTAATGAGGGAGCTAGGTTAGATTTTAGATTCAGTAAGGAAAAATCAGCAGTCATGATTTTTAATGATAATGAAGGTAGTGAGCTTAGAATACAGGAGGTCATGCTAGAGATAACAGATAAATACAAATATCTGGGCGTATGGATAAGCAATGGGACTGAGTACCTAAGGGAACACGAAATATACGTGGCGACTAAAGGTAACAGGAATGCAGGTGTGATGAAAAATAGGGCACTGTGGAATTACAATAGGTATGATGTTGTGAGAGGAATATGGAAAGGTGTCATGGTGCCTGGGCTGACGTTCGGCAATGCGGTCTTGTGCATGAGATCAGAAGTTCAAGCAAGATTAGAAATTAAGCAACGTGGAATAGGTAGGCTTGCTTTGGATTGGATTGGATAAACTTTTATTTGGTCCTCCAAAACACAGATCACTGTGTTGCGGGCAGCTCCCACGTGGGGACTGAGATGCCAAGCTCCTCAGCCGCCTCGCGGGCTTGGTGGACAGCCCAGAGCTGATCTGCCAAGGACGAGCTGCGGATTGCCGCCTCCCATCTGGCAGAGGTGATGTGCGATAAATGAGCGAATTTGGTGCACTGCCAGAGCATGTGTTCTAATGAAGCTATTTCCCCACAATGTGGACAAAGATTACTTGGGTATAGGTCAGGGTACATGATGTGTAACATTTTCAAAGTAGGGTACATCCGCGTTTGCAAAAGCCTTAATGCAAGTGCTTGGGGCCGGGTTAGATTTTTGTGAGGTGGAGGGAAAATCCTTCTAGACAGGTAGAAATGTTTAGTGAGCTCGTTATATGTTGTAAGAATTTCCCGGTTATCCCCTTCACCGGTAGAACGCATCCCCGGGGAGGCGCGGTTGGAGAGTTCTCGCGCCGCCTCGTGTGCTGCTTCGTTGAGATTGGGAGGGGAATCGTTGATTTGTCAAAGGTGAGCTGGGAACCAACTCAGAAGATGATGTGTTATGTTCTTGCCTTGCAGAATTTTCAGCGTTTGTTCACAGACCGTCCCCTTGGCAAACGCCCGTAGTGGATGAACCTTGTGGATGAACCTTGCTGAAGACCTAGGGAGTGACCACTGCATTCTTGCCACTACCTTCTCCGTGGAGCGTAAAAAGGCTTGCTTTAGGAGCTCATGGGAATACACCAAATCAGGGAGTACAAGGTGATATGGGATGGACATCATTTGAGGGCAGGGAAGCTAGCAGCAAGATAAAATTTGAGAAGCGATTGAGAGAAATGGGGGATGAGCGTTGGGCTAGGAAGGTTTTCAGCTACTTGTACGTGAAAAATGTCGATACAAAATGGAGGAAGCGAACCAGAAAATTGACTGGTAAATACATGGAAAACAGCAGGTGGCCAAACCAAAAAGAACTATCGGATAAGAAGAAAGTGAAGGAAACGGAGACTGACATGTGGAGAATTGGCATGATTAAGAAGTCCACACTAGAGATCTATCGAACTTTTAAGCAGGAAACTGCAAAGGAAAGGATCTATGATAATACTCGGGGTAGTTCTCTACTGTTTGAGGCCAGGACGAGAGTATTGCGAACCAAGACATATCGAGCCAAATACGAAGGGGTAGACACAATACGCAGTGCGTGTGGAGAGAAAGAAGAAACTGCCGAACACTTGATAATGTTCTGTAAAGGGCTTCACCCTATAGTTCAGGATGATGGCGCAGAGTTTTTCAAAGCACTGGGGTTTAGGGACAGGGAGGGCAAAATAGACTTTAAGCGGGTGGATTTAACTAGAAGGAGGTTATCTGATTGGTGGTTAAAGTCAAGGCACGAGTGAAAACAAAACCCTTCACTGCAAAATACGAATCCTCAACCTCACTACTTAAAGAAAAAAAAAGATAAATCTAATGGTTAGTTCACTAAGTATTACGGCTAGATGGCGTTAACCGCCGCCCGATCTAAAGGGTACAGCCACATGCATCCATCCATCCATCCATCCAAACACGGTGTGCGCTTGCTTTGCTTAAATTGCTTTCTTTGTTCCTTTGGCGCCGTGCATAGGTGTTCTCTGGCTGATTCCTGCCGTACAGCTCTCGCGTCGTTTTTCACGTGTTGCGTATGTGTGCTTGTGCTGCTTCGTACTTGCGTCATGCCGAAGCTGGGACAAAAGCATCGAGTGCTGAAAATAAAGGAGAAATTGGACATAATTCGTGCTATTGAAAGTGGCACGAAAAAATCGGCGCTGGCACGTGAAAAGGACCTGCCGTTAACCAGGGTGTGTGGAATTTGGAATTCCAGAGAGAAGTTGCTCAGCAGTACTGCTGCAACTGCGAAAAGGTGCCGGTTACGCGGTTCGGCGTTTTCAAATGTAGAGAAGGCGCTGGTGAAGTGGCTAAAAGCTGCACGGTCAACAAATCTGCTTTTCAGCGGACCCCTGCTCGTGGAGAAGGCCCTGGTTTTTGCCTCTCAGCTCAACCATGACAACTTCATGTGCAGCAATGGCTGGCTGGCCAAATTTAAGGCGAGGCACGGCATTACCACGAGGACTGTTTCGGGGGAAGGTGCTGCTGCTGACGTGGATGGCGTGGAGCAGTGGCGAAATGGTTAGCTGAAGAACATCTTGGAAGACTACGCACCTGATGACATCTTTAATATGGATGAATCGGCGCTATTCTTTAAGCTGCTACCAGACAAAACGCTCGCGTTCAAAGGCGAGACGTGCACCGGCGGCAAGCATGCAAAAGACAGAATATCAGTGGCGTTTTTCGTAAACATGACTGGAACCAACAAAACTCCGCTCCTTGTGATTGGAAAGTCGGCGAAGCCTAGATGTTTCAAAGGCGCCCGGTTGCCATCAGGGGTCATCTATAGCAGCAACACCAAAGCATGGATGACGGCAAAACTCTTTGAGGAGTACATGCGCCTCATCGATCGTCGTTTTGCGGCTAAGAACAGAAGAGTTGTTATTATTTTAGACAACGCTTCGGCGCACGTCGCCCTGGACAACCTGACGGCTGTGAAGTTGGCGTTTCTGCCACCAAACATAACAGCGATTGCCCAACCCTCGGACCAAGGCATCATTCGAGCTGTAAAACAGCTCTACAAGAAGAATCTGCTGCGCAGATTTCTTCTCGCCACTGAACGTGGCAAATTATTCTCCAGCGAACTGGTTGGCGCAATTCACCTGCTCGAATACTCGTGGCGGCAGGTTGAAGCAACGACAGTTCAAAATTGCTTCAAGCGTGCTGGCTTCAGTGTGTGTGCGGGCGACGCAGATGACGCCAGTGACACCATCGACCAGACTTCGGACATTTTAGACGAAGCTTGCAAAACTCTGCTAGCTGAAGTGCTGGAGCGGCAGGGCGTTACGGAAGGCATTTCCTTCCCCGACTTCAGAGACGCAGACAGCGATGCGCAGACATCTCCGGACATGTCCGACGAAGCCATTGTTGCCTCGGTTGTCGAAGTGTCGCCAAATGAAAGTGATGAGGACGACATGGAAAACGACAACACGGGTGAGCCAGGTCCGACAGTGGCCGAAGCTGCGCATTGCGTCAGCGTTATGTGGGTATTTGCCGAGAAGAGGGGGCTGGCGGAAAAGCTGGCACACAGCATAAATGAGTTTGAGGCCGCTGTCGTTGCTGCTAGGCTGCCGCGTCGTCAAATGAAGATTACAGACTTTGTCACGCGAAGTTAATAAATTACTGCACGTTTTTTGTTCTTTCATCGCACTCCCTGAAGATTTCTTTTTTTGACAGGTAAGTGAGCAATCTGACGCTATTTCGGTTAAGCAGTACTACTGTTTAGTACATACTTTTTCCGAGCTCCGGCCAACTACGGTTTAACGAGGTTTCACTGTATATGTGTATGTGATGGGGTGGGATAAAAGTCAGTTTGTAGGCTCCCCTAAATATTCAGAGTTTTTGCACTTGCGCTTTCATTTGCCATGTGTCAGACACAGTCACTTGTTCAAAAAGAAAGCAACCATGCAATTCAGCGGCACTACCACTATAGTATGCATCAACACCCTTAGTGATGAGAGCACTGCCGCACTGCCACAGTCTAGTGCTTCACTCAATAGCAAGAGCAACAACGAACTGCTGTGTTACATGCTGTGACACTGCATTATGACATGCTTCTTTATTAAACCATGCATGCGAATATGTCTCTGTATGTGCATGCGAGTGCGTGAATGAGTGATTTTATAATCATGCTGTTTTCACATGTTACGAAACTCGGCCACGACTTATTGCTTGATTGTATCTGTCCCGAGGTAACTGCCTTCACCGGCAGACTTTTGAAGAGCTTACCTTGCAGATGTCCCAAAGGATGGACCCTATCTCATCTTGAAACTCAAATGTCTCTGCAGTTTTAAAATTGGCGGTGAGGTTCACATTATTGGGTCCACATGTAATGCTTCCAATCCAGACCTAAACGGGAGGAAAAGCCGAAAGCGTACATTTGTTTTTGTGGCACGTGATTTTCGTTAAATGACCCTCAGTGACGCACAACAACTGAGAAAACTAATAACCGTAAAGATCTTGGAGTGTTACTAGCACCGACAAGTAGTTTGTATCATCTTCTATGCCTTTTCTTGCAGTCACTCAAGGCACTGCACTGAATTCAACTATATTAGCAACTTGTAAAAGACATACTTGCTGGCAGAATAACTGTTTTAAAATTTGCTTTTTAGAAGAGCCACTATCCCTAGTATGTGCACGTTCAACAACAGATGAAACTCACAGGCAATAATGGACCTTCTCCATCAAGGAGGCACTTTAACGTACCCAACAGGAATCAAGATGCACACATTTATATTTAAATGCACACAAAGCACAAACACTATGGCAGTCAAAGAAAATTAAAGTGGCCTACTAACATTCATTTTTCGAAATAGTACTGTTATAACAAAATCAATGACAAAAATAAATGTTGAATACATTGGTAGCTGAATGAAACAATCCATGGTTTCCTGAACTATTCCCGAATGCAACAAGGTCGGTACTTAGTCAAAGAATATGACTTTAATATCCAGTGCACAGGCTGTGCAACTTTACAATAAAACTATTTGTGGAGCACAAACAGACAGCTAGGCAGTAGAAATTCGCAATAGCAGAAAAGAAACTTTTTTGTCAATTTATAGACAGGTCAAGCACTTGCAAGCCAACAGAAGCATTCACATTTAAAATAGTACAACACAGTTTTCCAGGGTGTAACGACAAGCTTAACCACAGAGTGTCATCCTGCAGTGTACATTTCGTCAGTTACTTAAACTAAAATGTGCTCGTTTCTACCACTTTGAATCGTGACCTTTCTATGAAACCTATGGCGACAAGAATGCACCTTCCCAGTGTTTTTTTTGTTTCATTAAACAGGTTCCTTGACCCTATTCTTCAAGAGAAGACTTTCTTGTGCTTCACTGCAAAGGCATAGTTGCCGTGAACTAAGCCACAGAGGCGTCATACCAATCGGCAAAGAAGTTAGGAAAATTGGAGAAGTCCCGATGTTGACAGGTGTGCTCCCTCAACAACAAGATAGTCATCCACAACGCGACCCAACCAACATCACAGTTTTGCTGCTGCTGCCGCTGCTAAAAATTTATGCCAGTGGTGAAGCAGAATGAAACACTGTAGTATCAGTATGCAGGTTTCTGTCAAAGTGAGTTTGCAAACTCGTGGTTTTAAACACAGCACAAATACAAACCAAGAGAAACATTCAGGCCAGTTAGCCCTGATACAGTGTAGTGACTCACCCCTTCACGTGGAATGACGTGGTTGGCCTGCAACTGGCTCTTGAAAGGCATGTCGAGCTCAGACTCAAAGGACTCCATGGGCGTCAGCGTCCCCGATGCCACGATCAAGGAGTGTACCTTGTCCTTAATGTCTGACATGGCCTGTGATATGAGGAAAATAAGGAGTGAACGCTCCAATGAATCTGATAATGCATGTAGCCCAAGTGCAATGTGACTTGATATGAGTATGCATATGTTACGTTTCGATGTTCATACAACTGACTACTGCAACTGCTTTATGTTACAACGCTGGGCACTGGTAAATTGTGACAACAATGCCCCTTCAAGACCAGCTTTACACACTTGCAGGTCACTTGCGCTTGGTTTGCGGATACTTTGACTTTGCTCGGTGATAACAGCACAGTCACTCAATCCGGTGTGCCTAGCGAAGATGATAACAAAGGCAGCTGGATATCATGATAATAACCATAGTAATAATGCGGTCAAATTCTTTGATAACCAAACATACAAGTTCCTTCGCTGTAAAGGTCATGCACTGCAATACTCACATGTGGCTGCAGCGTAAAAAATGTTTTTCATTTTTAAAGTATACGTTTTAGTAACAAGCAGATATCATTTAAGGTACTATCAGCGTAAAATGAAACCTGAACAGAGGCAAGCCTTCTTGATGTTATAGTGCGCGCCATCCACTTATCACCTTGAACAGACACTCGTATATGTGCAGAGCTGCCGAACAGGATGCGTGCGCCTGTCAATCGTGATAACTGGACGGCGTGCACTACATTATCGCAAGAGCTTGCCGTTCATTTGATGCAGACAGTAGTACATGTTAAAACAACAACAGCAGATGCTATAACTCGGCAGCTTACTAAGCTTACACAGACACTAACACAACATTTATCAGCAGCTTATTGGACAGATTTGATCAAATAAATAAAGTGTGCCCAATAAAATGCTTAAAAAAAATGTTAGTGTCCAAATGCTCAGAAAGCTGCTGTAATGTTTGCAATTAAAAAGGAAAGTGGCAGCTCTGAATAGAAAACACTGCAACAAAAAAAATGCATTAGTACATACGAGTAACTAAATTACCCCTACCCACGTAAGCGGAACACTTACGACAGCAGGGTTGAGACACCAGAAGTTGAGGCTATGCGTCCAGGCCGCATTAAATCCACCAACACCACCACCTGACAACCACCTAGAGGCCTGACAGAGCAAACAAGGTTTTTTAAAGTAACAGAAAAAAAGAAAAAACATAAAAAATATCTAATATTGAGGTGTTTCCAAGGCAATACAAGATTCAAGCATGTCAAAGCATTCAAAGGAATAAACTGTTGTAGTAATAACTTCTGCAAAACTATAAATATAAATTTTTTTAATACGTACGTGAGAGTACAGAACTTAATTTCCAATTGATCGCACTTCCCCAAAGCAACTTCAAAAAACACAGAAACATTCTCACACCTTTTATGGTGCCGTCCCGTGGACAGTCTGGCCATAGAAAACGTGCCGCAGCACAATTTTCCCTCAAGTTGCACAAATTTTACACGAATGAACACGCTCAAGAATAGACACACCATAAATTGAAGGATGTTCAATAGAAAAAGAAACTTGCAAAAAGACCCATGGGCACACGCAAAACAAATAATAATCAACCCACTGTAGGGTCGCAAAAACAGTGCACCTTTCTTGCAACCACTATCTTGCCCTCTCTTCCTTTTAATCCACATTTTAAAACAGTCTCACCTGATTTACCTAAAAAATGCACAACTTCCAAGTTCTAAGATGACGTAATGACAGTGTAATCTATCATGACAATGTACGGTTAGCTGGCAGGCAGTCTAGATCGCTTCTGTATGAACTCGTACATCATCCTGCTCCAAGCGCTTAACTTCCACAATGACCACATAACCTCGAACCCCGATATAAGAAGCTCGGATATGACGAATTATCAGTTATAATGAAGTAGATGAAAAATGGCTGTCATAGATACAGTGCAGCAAATATGTGTTCATAACAAAGTTTTGAATATAACGAAGTATTTTCGTGGCAGGTGTGACTTCGTTATAATGAGGTTTGAGTGTTACATTGTTCAGCCGACAAGTTTGCCAGCTGTCTTCTCGATAGCTGCCAAAAAGAACAAGCTCCGAGCTCTTAAATCCATAACGATCATGTAGTCCTACATAACAACATGTCGTCAGCTGATGTGTGGCCAAGTATGCTTTTGGGTAACCTAAGAACTTCACAGGCTACATAGAGCTGTTGCTTTCACATACCTCTGTTTGCTTTTTCTTAGATGGAGCCTTCACCATAGCAGCTCTGCAAAGAAAAGGCACCAATCACTGCAACTGAAAACAGCCAAAAACGCAGTAAATTTAAGTACGGAGAACATCTGTAAGAGTAAGATAACACTGTTAAAGGCAGAAGGAAGACCACATAGGCATCCTTATACGATGTCACAATACCTGTACACTCAAAGCTCAACATAACAAAGGTGCGTCTTACACAAATATAAGTTTGTTATATTTAAAAATTTGTTATGAAGGTATATTACTAGCACTGTATATATTGCAAAACTGCTTTCCATTTACTTCGTTATAAACAATATTATGTTATATCTGGGTTCTTTATATCGAGGTTTCAGAGTTTCTAACAAAGGCTTGCAGTGTGGGACTGTCAATTTCCTTCTCATTTCAACATAGATAAGGCTTCCGATTCCCCAGAATTTCTCTCAAAATTTTCAGAATGAACTGTTCAAGCCAACTGACCACTGTTTGTAGGTAGTGCTACAGAATAACAGCTCCTTTGTACAACTTCACACAATGCCACAATTCCACAGCGCTATCTAAGTGGAGTTCTCGTAATCTTAACAGTGGTACAGGATTTCATAAAGACAAGTGCGTAACAGATGCTTGTGTGGTGCCTTTAGGCTTGGCCTTGCAAACATTCGGCAGACAACTGGTCTTTTGATGACCATTTCACAGTGTGAATGACATGTCCTATGCAATAAATAATAACAGCATTTGTACTTCTGCCAATTCGTCTGCGTGAAGACATCCATGGCGTATTGTGCCTAAAACGTGCAAGAGCTTTACAAATCAGAGGTGTAGTCACTGGTTTACTCATGTACTTCACAAGTTCCACACGAACGGCCTTCGAGACTAAATATGACAGGCCATTGCCGCACTTTGGCTACACGGATTTATAAGAGTTGTCAGCCAACCCTACTCCCTCAGTGAAATATTCTTTACGCTAAGAGCACATCAGTGTATTGAAGGAAGCTAAGAGCTTCGAGGCACCCTGCAGAAGCCTCATACCTCAGAAACCGTGGCACAATACACGAACCCAAGATAACATTAAAGGGACCCTGAAACGGTCTTGGCAATCTTATAAAAACACATTGGGTCTGTAGACCAAGTTCTAAGGGTCATTTAGAAACCGATTTGAGCTGTCTCATTTGTTACAACACTTTAAAGCTGCGAATCGCTGCATGTCGTTGCAGACTACTGCAGCTCAGACAAATGTGTTTTCAACCGCCCATTCACAGAGCGACATACTCTGGCCATTTGACATCACCATGGCTGCTGATCTGAATGGCTACCATGAGCTGTAGTATGCATGGAAATAAGATTGGCTGGTAGGGTGATGGTATCTCTCGGAGCAGATGTGAACCACTTCGCAATCTTCGTCTCTGTTGCCAACCGGCGTGCGTGGTGCCAGGCGCACTGTGTGATAGCATTTAAGACTGCACGCAACCTGTTGGCGTGCGATCTCGGACGTCTAGACTAGTAAAAGCTCAAATCGTTGAGCGTGCTCATGAGAGCTCTGCGATCGCCAGTGATGCCAGCGTGCCTTATGAGTTGAGGAGGCCAGGCCGATGTGAGAAGGAGGGTATGATATATTTGTCCGTAGAAACCTTGGTACACAGCGCATCTTTATATTTGCAATGCAAATAGTTTAATGACACTTAAGTACAAATGCTGACAAAACAAGAAACCGTTTCAGGGTCCCTTTAGAAGGGGACAAGTGCTGACTTTCAGCTAATGTTTTGTAGCAGATTCTGAATATATACTATAAACATTCATCTGAAATTGTAAGAGGAAACAACTGACAAAACAAAAGAAGGTGTGAAGACGTGTCATCTAAGCCAAGCAATCAAGCACTTTTTATATAAAACAGCAAATGGCCTGCTGACACATTAATATCCTGCCCTAGCTATTTCAAACACCTCTACGATTTCTTTATTTTTCTCTTTGAAATGAAGACACAGAACAACTGAATGTGTCAGTATGTCACCAGTTGTTTTACTTAAGAGCACAATTGTTTGGCTCAGATGGCATGCGTCAACTTACGATCTCTCATGCTGTCATTTATTTCTTCTTGCAGTTTCAGACGCATGTTTTTATATGCTCAGAACCAGCAAAAAAACCTCAGTTGAAAGAAACCACGTGTCCTGCCTTCATCTTGTCTCGTGTTTGTCGAGTGCACTATGGTTTCTGTAGTGCGATGAACAATCAACGTGCCCAAACTTCCTCCGTCCTGCAGAAGCCTACCTGAAGTCGCCAAGGTACTTAAGGTCGTCCCTGTACATAAAGTCGAAGATGATGACAAAGTTTTGCAGCGTCGCAGATGTCGCTGCATTGACTGTTGGAGGCAAGACCTGCTCCGGGTCCATTTCTGGCGACGGTTTTTCAACAGTTGTGATAGCACTAACGAGAGTCTGAGAAAAACAAAAACAGTAAAAAAGTTAATCGACAAAGATTGTCAGAGCAGTGGGCGATACGTCAGGTGAATGTCGTACAGGAGTGCCATGCAATGAAATGCATTGCTGCACAAATGACACTTGGAAATCACTATGGCAGCACGCATGAGTGCTGGCTCGTAGGTGGGAAATCGTTATTATGGCATTGCCTAGTGCCATCCTGGACCTACAATCATAACATATTGTCCCTGGGTCGTGATGTGGACGAAGCGAGCAGACTGTAGGTCCAAGATGAAACTGTTTTTTTGGCCAGACTTGTGGCCCGTGAAAGGAAAGTCAGATTAGAGGGATACACACTGGCATGACAGCGGCAAACAGAGCATCGGCGGTCGATCAACTGACAAGCGGTGATGCGCGCCAGCATTCATACATGTGCCGTCGAATGTTTCAGCGTTATCACTAGCGGCAATGTATGTTCCAGAACAGTCTCTAATGTTCGCGTTGCGCACGTAATTGCATCGGAAGGTTCTACGATTATCTTGGTGGCTCTTAGTCCATCGATGCGGTTTGCAAAAGGCAGCACTCACACATGTGATGGAGCAATAACAAAACTTGACAAAGAAGTGTGGCAATATGGTACAAAAAATCGGATGCCACTGACATTTCAAGTGCCTCATCATTGGCCTTAAGACAGATAAAGTAGCTACGCCACAAAGGTGTTCAGATTATCAGGCGCGTCTTGAAAATCTATTGATAATACAGTCGAATCTCTTTATAAGAGACATGATATAAAAGACAAATGGGTATGAGAGACACCAGTGTGCTTACAGTAAAATACAAGTGGATAACAAAATGCATACGAGGTACCCTGCCTATAAGAGAGATCTCAAATAAAAGGCAAGAATTGCTGCCTGGAGCATGCCTCTTATAAAGGGGTTCAACTGTAATACTTTCAGCAAAACCTCGTTAATTTGAACTCAGTTATTTCCAAACCCCACTGAATTTGAAGTATTTCAGCGGTCCCGTATTTTGCGATGCAAATTTGAGCCAATAATTCGAAGCGGCGCAGCCAGCAGCAGTCCGGTCAATTCGAAAACTTAAGGTGCAGTGTACAAATTCCCGATCCCAATTTCACTGCAAAACTGCTGCAAAGACAGCCCTTCAGAGACACTAGACAATGCACTGTAGTGATACTACTCAGCGGCAGCTGAAATACCTTAGCCTCGATACTTCCAGCACAATAAACAATATTGTAAAAAAGAAAAAAGAAGGTTTCGTGATTAACTAAAATTTACGCCTGCAGAAAAAAAAAAGACGTGCTTCACTGCAACACAGCAATGACGCGTAAGCAGCAGGCCTCATGCTTCTCGCAACGTCGGCGAGTAATGACTTACCCACTCTTTCTGAGAATATAAAAAAAATTAATAAAGGGACAGCCTGGCGGAATTTTCGATGTAGGCGTACCTCTGATTGCCGGTTGCTCATGCGATTTGTGCACTTGGACTGCTGGTGGAGTTCTTGCCTGTTACGCCTACTTCAGAAATTCAGTTCGGAAGTTTCAATAATCATGTTTTCCAGCCAAAACATCGTGAATGGTCTCACTGTTCATTGTAAAATTTTTTATCTTACTATAAAAATGGACGAATGGTCGCATCATGACGTGCTGACACAGCGAGGCACAGGCGACATGCTGCCTGCGTATCATTACTGTGTTGCAAAGAAGATGTCTCATTTATCGCAGGCGCGCATTTTAGTTGATCATGATAACGTTTTTTGTTTGATTGTTTGCGATTGCATCAGCGAAGCTCGACGTTTCCCACCCCTTTTTTCTTGCGGCAAAACTGTGACTTTGCATCGCTAGAAAATATGCCCTTGGAGTTGCAAGCTGGCTAGCAAAGCAAACGACCAGCCCTTATTACACTTTGAATAATATCAAGTTCTTTACATCCCACTTTTTGTATATTCTGTCAATTCGAAAACCCGCTTAATTTGAAGATTTCTCCAAATCCCAGTGACTTCGAATTCACCAGAGAGACAGAGAAAATTTATTTACAGAAAGGCAGAGAGGTTGGTCTGAGCGATAGCTTGCTTTAGCCAGCTACTCTACACTGGGGGAGGGGAAAGGGGAGGAGAAAGACTAATGGATGACGATGGTGAGATAGATAGGTGAGTATGTGGAATTCTTTCTAGCTGAGACAAATTTTATAGCCGTGCATATAGTCCAGTTGGTTCCAAAAAGGTTATAACCGCTCTTATGACAACAGCTGCACTGTTGGTGTCTGGCCAAGAGCCCAACATGGTTGCATCACTTAATGACCTACTGCGATATCGTTCAGTAGAAGAAATCAGCATTTATCATTCACGTGCGTATGCTGGGCAGACGCAAAATATGTGCTCACATGTTTCTGGCACATCACAGTGTTCACAATTAGGACCGGTGTCACTGTGACCAATGATATGTGCGTAATATCTGGTGTATGCCACACCAAGATGAATGCGGTGGATCATACTTGTGAGTTGCCGTTTCAATTTAGGGGGCATGCGGAACCTCATTTCTGGGTCCCATTTGTGAAGTCGCCGGTGTACCCGTTCCAGTGTGATCCAGTGCTGAAGTGTGTAGCTGCGCATCACGCAGCGAAGCAGGGTGTTCATGTCAGCTCGTGAAAACGCAATGTGTACTTCAGGGGCACTGCTCAAGGCATTTTAGCTTCAGCGTCTGCCTCTTCGTTTCCCATCATGCCGCAATGCGTGGAAAGCCATTTGTTGAAGCAATCTGAATAAGTTCTGCAATTTCTATTGCCAAGATGTAATATGGACCTTGCTTCATGATGCAATTAATGGTTTGCAAAGCGGGTTTGGCATCAGAGAAAATTGTCCAGGCTCGAGGTCGCTCTCCTGAAATAAATCTTATTGCCTGCCGGATAGCGACAAGCTCTGCGGCAGTTGATGTGGTTTTATGGTCCACTTTGAATCGTCGAACGATATCCATGTCTGGGATGACAAAGGCTGCGGCGGAGGTGTTTAGTCTGGTGGACCCGTCGGTGTACACCTGCAGAGAATCACCTAACGTTGTATAAATGTGATGTAGGGTCAGTTGTCTGAGACCAACAGAAGAAACAAGCAACTTCTTTGTAATTCCAGGTAAAGTAAGACAAACAGGTGGTTTAGGCAGGACCCACGGAGGCACTGCAGGAACATTCGACGGGGAAAACCTTGATGGTAGAATATTCTCATGCCGCGATATTACTCTTGAGAAACTGCACTCTGGGTGAGTGGCTGGTAGAACTGATAGTGGGTGCTGTCTGTGTCGGCTCAGCAATCGAAGGTGAACTCTAAGTGGCCCACAGAGCATTTATACACTGATGGGACAAGCCTGGTAGACCCAAGCATCTTCTTAAGCATTAAGCTTGAACACTCTCTAGCGTCGTCACACAACTAGGTCTCATATTGGAGAGCACTGGCATGCTGTATCGAATGTATCCCACAAATAGAGAATTGTACAATTGAAGTAGAGATGATTCTGATGGGCCCCATCTTGCTCCTGCCACGTGGCAAAGAATGAGAGCAAAGCTCTTCAAGTGTTTACGGTTATCTAACCAATTAATCCAAAATGTAGTGAATTACAGCTGGCTATTAGGAGATTTTCGAGCTTTTATTCCCAATTCCTGACTTCCAAAGAAGTAGTCTGGAATCGTAGTGCACTCGCACATTATAACTTCGGCGAGTTTCGCATCGATGCGAAAAAGTATATATATATATTACGAAGCCCACTCACAGGACAAGAGTATACCGTATGTCTCATGCTAGAACATCCACAAACCTTGAAGTTCTTGAAACACTCTGGGCTCAGACCAACGTCAGTCATAAAAGCAAGGATTTCAGTGCCAGCCCAGACCTTCCCAGACTGTTCGAAGCCCCTGTAGTCGTCCAGGTGATCCGAATGTTGCGTTATCCAGAGACTAAGTTTGGACATCTGAGACATAGACAAAATAATACAGATGCTGTTACGATCAAAGGGAGCATAGAAGGTCGTGCACAAAATAATACAGATGCAGTTAAGTTTAACAGGAACATAGAACGTTGTCTGGAGATATACCGTAAAGTCCCGAGCAAGCCCCCGACCCCCCTTGCAGTGAAGGTTTATTCGACAAGATTTGTGAAGGAGGCCCTTGCTTGGTCATGAATTGAAATTCAGGAAGGTGGCAGGGGAGCTGCTAAGAATAAAGAGCGAGCACCCGTGCTTACAATTAATCCTTTAATGAACATATATGCCTTCACTGTTTTCATTTGCCCTTGTTAGACAGATAAAAGGATTGAATGAAACTGTGAAAATGATGGGAGAGAAGCGAGGGACGCATATTTGAAATCTCCCCAAGAAGGGATAGGGGTGCATGCTCGGGATTTCACGGTGTAGTACGAGAAGCATGACACATGCCGACCCATTAATAAACAATAAATAGCAGGGCAAATACACTACATTGGAGACTTGTTGAGACTAGTTTTCCTGGGAGTGTGAGCATTTAGGGCCTTTTTGGCTAGTGCTCATCAGTTGTAACAATGTGAACTTCATAAAAATGTGAACTTCATAAACAGACTAACCCTAAAAATACATTCACTACTTCAATATTTTTATTTATTTATTTATTTATAGAATACTGCGGACAAAAAGTCCAAGCAGGGTGAGCATACATGAAACACACTAAATAACAGAATGAAACAAGATTGCAAAGCGTTTTTTACACAATTTCTTTGCTATAAGACAGAAGGGCTATGACTTTAAAAAGAAAGTAACAATTGAACAACAAGGTGATAATATATTTAAGGAAGTCATGGAAGAAGAGTATTTACACAAATGGTCAAGAGCGTTGAGGAAATGCTTCGGTTAGTTTATTCCAATCATCTATTGTTTGTGGGAAGAAGGAGTACCGAAAAGTATCAGTCCTTGAGAAGATTGGCGTTAGGGAATGAGGATAGTGGTGATATTAAAGAATGAATTACTCACCACACTCGCAATGGCATAGTGTTCTTCAGGCATGTATGGAATGCGCTCTGAAAGGAGGCTATTTTTACTTGATCAAATACAGCAAAAGAACAAACACTGATTTTGATGCCAGAATAAAGGACCCATGTAGCAATGTGTGAACATCTCATATAAAAGTTGACTGCGGTGTTTTTAAAGCAGTATTCATTTTTGCATAACACACATCTAGGGCTATAGCACCAAAGCATTTTTGGATTCTAATTTTCACAAACATGTCTTCCATGATCGTAAATATTGGCATAGCCTCAAATGAAGCACGCAAGACATTAAAGGGACACTAAAGTCAAATAACAGTTTAACTCAGAGTAAAACCTCAATGTATGACAACATTTAAAATGACAATATTATCAACAACAGTGCCCTACTTACTGAGAAATTAAGGTAAATGCACAAGAACACAAGCACCGCAATAAGACATTTTCAAAATGATCCCCATGACATCAGATGAACCGCCTTAATCACTAGTAATCAATCTAACTGCACAAAGCAAAGAACCTTCCATGCATCAAGAGATGCAATAAAATGCTACTTGTTTGTTTCTGTTTGATTCATAAAAAAAAGAACCACTAGACGTTACTATGGAGAATGACGCGAGTGGTTCGAAAATTCAATTTTCGTGTGGTCGTATCATCTAGCGAGACGCAGTTGAACCAAAAACCTTCTGCCGTTGCCTTTGAGGGCGGGCACGCGCGCCCGCCATCACGGAGGTCACGGTTGTTTCTCCTGTGGCTCCCGGTGCTTTCAGTCTCCTGCTACTTGCGCGTCAACAGTGGTGTGACACGAGCCGGTCCAGTCAGTCGGCTCCTTGAGGCGGGTAATTTAAAGCGCGCTAACCCAATCCAAACCACTGAAACGTGATTTTATTTCTAAATAGGCTTTTCTTTGGCGCAAAAGTAACACTACGAGGTTTCTGGAGTGCTATCTCAACAATCAACGGCGACTTAATAGTTGCCTTTAGTGTCCCTCTAAGGCAAGGTACCATATTTACTTGCCTAAGAATCCGCCCCCCCCCCCCCCCCTTTTTTTTTTTCAAAGAAGTTGACGCCAATTTGTGGGGAGGGTTCATTACACGGGAGAAAAAAGTCACAGGAGTTATAACAGCGAAAATTTCGCATGATTGTTTTGGGCTGCGAAATTTGCAATAAGCATATTTTGTAGCCCAAAGCTCTTCCTGTTTTCTCCCGTAACGAGCCCACACAGATTGATGCCAAAGTGTCGTCAGCAGCTCGGTTTCCATGCTCCAGTGCATGCAGCTGTGTAGGCAGCGTACCGGCCGAACGCACCCTGCGCAGCAGATGTCCAACTGAATTCACTACGACAAACCTGACAACAAAAATGGAGCGTCGGATGGGGGCACACAAACATTGCAGGTGCACAAGTGTCGTCGACGCGGTGGACGCGGTTGTGCTTCGCATGGCCTCCGAGACGGTAAGTGCGCGCTCCTGTCATCTCGGAGGTCATGCACTTTGTTTCTTGCTTTGTTTTTGTGTCGCTGAGCTTTTCTGGCATTATAACGAAAAAAGGTTTCTCCTGCATTGGACAGATGGTGCTCTACCGCAAAAGGCGCAACTTTTAAATTTTTATTGCCGTCCTCCGCGCTCACGCTGCTCCCAGCTGTCTAGCATGATTGCCTAACTATGTTCTGACTTTTATTGCATCATTATTTTATGATATAATAGCTTGATTTAACATTGTTTCGACCATTAACAGCACTGGATATCACATCAAAATAAAGTAAACAGACCAACTAAGTTTTTTTTTTTTTTTCAAGGACTAGATGGGGGTGGGTTCATTATGCAAGTGGGTATTACATGAGTAAAACGGTATGTTTAGAGCAAAGTGCTATCTTTTACATCAGGCCAGTGAGAATATCAGGGTGCCTTAAATATTCAAACGAATGATACAGTAGTTGAATTTCCTTAGACACAAATCTAAAATTTCCCTAATTTCAAAGTTTTCGGAACAAGTGAACAGCTGCATCCCTCCCCCCTCCCCCCTCAAGTTTGAACCACTTAAGAAAATGCTTTCACTGTAGCATGAAGACGTTAGGAAAAAACCACCTTATAAGGTCAAATATGCATTGCCACAAAGCCACACTTCAAAGTAGGGTGCAGAATATAGCATATTATTATAGACATTGATTATTAATATCAATTTGGTATTTTTTAAGATTTAAACCATATTGTATGGAACTGTATAGCCTATGTATTGCAAATTTTTTAAATGTAACATATTTTACCACTTATAACTTGCGCCCTACTATACGTAAAATTTTGTTACTCCTCAAATTGCTCTTAAAATTATGCAATACTAACTAGTTATTATTAGAGATGGGTGATTAGTAAATTCAAAGTTCGAAATAATTTTAAGCAAATAGTGATTTCATCAAATAATTTCAAATTGAATAGCTTGAAGAGTTTGTATTGAATATTGCAAAAAAAAAGTGAGCTTATCTGTCATGACAGAACTAACTTGCACAATATTTTTAAGAACTGAAACTAGGTGTGTACGAATGCCTCTTTTTGGTCGAAGTTAGAGCAAATTAAAATAGTGGGAAGATTTTAATAACAACAGGATGCAGATTATAAGCTCTAATATATGCAGTACTTAGCACACATAAGTGCACATAACATGCTCTTAAGCTTCAAAGAAAACATAATAATGGAGGTGCATGTGATATGTAAATTTAACCTTCAAGTGTGGTATCGTGGCAGCAAGGATTTTTTCCGCGTAAATGGTTGCACAGCACAGCAGTCTCACCTTGCAGTAAAATCATCTTTTCGGTCAGGTCACATGCAGTAAAATATACCTTCGTTTGTTTATCTCAAATACTACTTTGAAATTCCAAATATCTTACATTCGTGTTAAAGAAAATTTGAATACTATGATATTAATTCAAATATTTGCCCATCCTTAGTTATTATCGTTGGCTTTGACTTCATCTCGAACCCAAAAGTGATATTCACGGAAGACTAGTTTCCAGTAAATGAACCAGCAGGTGAAAAGGTACCGAGTTCACTTTGCAGTAGTATTCCAGAGATGGTGGGGATAGGTTAGGATATCAGAAAAATGGCTCCCCTAAGCCACATCTCCCAACCCCCGGCCTGAGTGGAGTAGACGAGAGTAGATGGAGTGCGATCAAACTACAGCACCCCTGAAGCCCTTTGCACGCCCATGCATGCAACAAAGCACTAAAACGCTCGCGTGCTTCCAAAAGACTCCTTAGCAAATTGGTAGCATGCTCTGACAAGGACACAAAAAAGAGAAACTCTTTTGCTGTAGTAAATTACCATTTAATGATACCAAAATCATGATACCAAGTACCACAAGGAGGCGCTCGGAAAGCTAGAAAGCATGGAAAAAGAAAATGCAGGTGACGGCAAAGTCCCTAAGTTTACACACCGACTCGCAATCGTGACACGTATTTTGACAGCATCTGCTACGAACCACATTATTCTTTACTGCTGAAAATAAATCCCATTGTGTTCGATGGGAGCTGAAGATAGCACACCAAGTTTCACTGAAATCTATTGAGCTAATGTGACAAAAATACAAAAAACACTGAATTTTGTAGCATTGCGTTGAAATTGAGCTGCAGAGGTTACGGCATAAAAATAAAAAATGACACTTCGACCTTAGTTTTCAAATAGTGAACTTGTGATAACAACATCAATGACAACAGTGTTCTCAAAGACTGATTCATCAGTCTAAGACCAGTTTAGAGTTTAATTTTAGTGTTATCCCAATATGGAAAGAAAGCATCTTCGAGACCTTTCTTTAAAAAGAAACTAAACTCACGCATTTCTTCCAAGTCGGCGATAATGTCCCGCAGCTGGTCTTGCGTGACTGAGATGCTCATCACTTCACGACTGATGTCCTCGATATTGTGCGCTTCGTCAAGTACCACGACAGCATTATTTAAATCGATAGACAACTAAAAGAGATCAGCAGAAACAAAGCAAAAAAATTTAACTGCTTGACAACTCAATGTATACTAACACGGAATGAAAGTGATGCAGATGTTAATGCAGTAAATAGCCAATATTGGCCATCATTAATGGGATTAATGAGGTTCCATAATGCTATCAAATTATATTATAATCCCAATAACATTCAATATCTTGAGGTTTGACTACGCACGTGGCCGAGCACACTAGTAGAAGTCAGCATAAAGCATTTCTATTATGATCGCTGATACGTAATCACACTCAAACCTCGCTTTAATGAACCTAGATATAACAAAATACCAGTCTCATAACGAAGTAAATCAAGATCAATTTTTCAATAGATACAGTGTTAGAAAAAACCTTTATAACAAATTTTCGGATATAACGAACTTGTTCCCACGTAATACGCAACTTTGTTATACGTAATGAGGTTTGAGTGTACAGGCTTTTTTCGAAGTATGAAGAGCAACTACGGGAGGAGGACAGGTTGTTTCTTACACATTTCCTAATTACTGGATCGATGAGGTAGTTGTAAGGGCAGAAGATTATGTCCGCACCCGGCATCAGGTCTAGACTCCAGTAGTAGGGGCATACCTGCCATGAGGAAAAGCCAAGATTTAACTCACAACAGTGCCTGTGGAGTAGTGACCTACCAAGATAGTGAAACATGCAAGGTGATCAATCGTCCTTCTTTATACGACTAGCTTACTTCTAAAGCCCCACAAGAACTAAATGACCAGAGTCAACTGGAGACAAGACGGAATGTAACAGTGTTCTTTCCTATCATTGCACTTAAGGGAACACTAAAGTCAAATAACAATTTATGTCACAGTGAAAGCTCAATGTATGACAACATCTAAAACGACAATATTATCAACAACAGTGCCCTACTTACCGAGAAATTAAGGTAAATGCACGAGAGCACAAGCGCCGCAGTAGAACATTTTTAAAATGATCCCGATGACATCAGATGGACCGCCTACAATTAATCACTAGTAACCGATCTATCTGCACTAAATAAAGAACCTTCCATGCATCATGAGATGCAATAAAATACTGCTTGTTCATTTCTGTTTGATTCATAGAAAAAAAAACCACCAGATGATGTGACTATGGAGAATGGCACGAGTGGTTCAAAAATTAAATTTTCGCATGGTTAAACTGAACAGGTCATGTCATCTAGCGAGGCGCAATTGAACCAAAACGCATCTGCCATCTTGGAGCTAATGGCAGGAAATCGTTCAATGGCCGTTGTTGCTGCTGTGGCTCCCGCTGTTTTCGTTCTGTCTAGTAGTGTCGGCGACCCCGCAGCAAAGCCTGGCAACGTTGTGCACAGCAACAGTGACGTGAGTCGGTCCGCTTTTTGAAGCGGGCAACTTGAAGTGCGCTAATGCAATGCGGGTCACTAAAGCTCAATTTCATTTTAAAATAAGCCCTTCCTTGGGCCAAAAGTAACACTAGGAGGTTTCTGGACCACTATTTCAACAATTAATGTCGACTTAATAGTTGCCTTTAGTTCCCCTTTAATTAAAGTTATCAAATGCAGCATGCATTGTTCACACCCTTTTTTATCGAAGGTGCAAAGTATGTCATTTATTTTTTAAAGGTCACGTCCTCGAAATGTTTTGCTTCCGACAAAAAGTCACGGATGCGAACACACCTGATACAAAATATAAATGGCGACCAATTGTGAAACTGTCTTTGTCAGTAACAAGCATTCCATTTTTAGGTTCATTACCTAAGCATTCCTAAGACCAATGTCAAAAGAATCACCGCCCCATGGAAATGGCACTTATCAACAGGTCTCAATAAACACAAGAGGTCTGAAAAATTTCAAGTCAAAGTAGAGAGCATGGGTTCTTTAGCAAAACTTTATGCTCTTTCTACAGCACAAAGATGCGATATTTCACTTCAGTACTTGCAATAAGGTCATCCAGAGAGTGGTCAGGTTCATTTGAAATGTCCTAAATGTGCTGCAGGACCTTTCTATAATAACAAAAAAGTACCGACAGGCACAAATTTCCACTGAACTGCTTCTAATAGTTCTCAGAACTGTCGATCGTAATGCTGAAGAGATGACAAGAGGTCGGAAGGCTAGACAAACCCTTATCCTTTTCCCAATCTTCACGAGGTCTTCCAAGTCATAGGGCTCCATCGATGGAGCAGGAGGTGCCCTCTTCATGTTGATGTAGTAGCCACAACCCTAGAACATATGTGCACCAGTTTCAATGCAGCGTTAGAGAAAATAAAAATTCGCACTTTAAAAGTGCAAATTCTTTCACATTAATTTTTGCGCACGGTGTACTCTACCATTACACAAATGCTAAAATAGCATGCACACTCGCACTCAGTACGAGTCGCAATGCACTGCCTGTCGTTAAAGTGACCCCAAACCTGAACAATGACACCGAAAAACCTTAAATCGAAATGTACTTTGCAAAACGTACTTTGCGAATAATGTCTTAATGCCAAAATATTAGCCTGTGATATAAAACCGATCATTATCACCTGAAGATAGCGAAATGTCAATACAGCACAATGCATCAGCTGCGTTGCTATGCGACAGCTTGCAGTACCGTTCCGTTTTCACTCCATTGGACAGCGCGCCGCTGCCACGTCTATGGATTACCGCACAAAAGGAATCGTCTTGTTTTCTGCCATGTTTGGCAGTACATTATAACGCAAGAGCCTTACCTGGCCATGTTTGCAAAAGCGCACGCTCATTTGCATCTACAAAAACCGTGCATGAAAAACAGGTGACCTCTACCGCTAAAAATGATGCCAGTGTCGACAACTACTGAAGAATCCACTCGCAGTCACAGAGTAGGAGAGAGAAATTTGAGCAGCAGGCGAGAAACTCCCGACTAGAAGGGAGCGCACCCTTGTCTGACACATTATCTGGGACTCCCGAGTAGTCGCAGGAGGAGGTGAGGTTGAGGAAATGAGCATCTTTTCCTTTTGCCTTGTCGACACCACTTCGGTTGTACCAAATCGTGTTGTACCAAAACACATTGGTTGTACCAAAACACAATTTGGCCTCTGCACTGCCTCATTCTTCATGAGGCAACTAGGCTACAGCCTTTAGCAGCACCTCTCCAGCGCTTGACCAAGCTAGCCAAAAGAAATGCTTTCATGATTCCATCTGACAAAAAATATGCTCAGGGATCCTCTGCAACTTTTTTTTTGCAATTTCGCTTCCAAATATGGGACAAGTATTTGATAAATAATTTACAAATATTTGTTTTAATTTGCACTCGGACTTTAATATTAGAATTCGCTTTGCACTGAAAATTTTGCTATTCACATGGCTATAATAATATCATTAGAGCCGTGTGATAGCATGCACTAAAATCTTCTACAGTTATAGTACGTGATTTGGTCTCCAAGGCTTTAGCGGCAGCAAAGCTGTCTTGACTGCAGTAAGTTAAGCCTAGCACAACCTGGTCGTCTGTCTAACTTATGCACCCACTCGCCGGTTTTTTCGAAGACGAGCTTGCGGAAATGCAAGCTCTCTGGATTCTGCACGCGAATGCGCAGACGAAAGTTAGTATGTGCTAGACAATCAAGACATGCAAGCTTAAATTTCTAGTACTTTACTTTCATTTAAATAAAGAGAAAGTGCACTGAAATGTATTTTGAGCATCGAGACAAACGTTGGCAATCTGCAGCAAATGTTCTTATGAAACATTTGAAGACAGAAGAATACTTATCGCATGTTAGTTAGCCACCTAGTTATGTTGGGTTTTTGTGGTGCAAGAGTGACTACGTCTGTGCTATGCATGACACATGGTAAGAAAAACCTACACATGGCCATGACTATTAAATGTGTATGCGGTGATGACACATGGGCAATGATATATACCAGGTGCCCCAGCTGTCTTTAGTCAAGAGTTAAAAAATACCATATTAGAGGCAGGCAGGGAAAATCAGTTGCATATCCCTGACAGCCATCTTGCAAACTACAATTTCTTATGTTGTTAACTAATTGTTAATTCAGATTATTTAAATAGATTTCTAAATAATGACTTTAGGAAAGAAAAATGGGGCCTGCAGATTCAACAGCATCTTTGGAAATCTCCTTTGCCTTGTTTGAGCTAACGAAAGTCTTACGTGGACTGTTCTTTCTAAGCTGCAAAGAAAGCTTGCGAAAAAAAAAAAAAAAACTTGACTAACGCTCTCGCACACTGAGATTGTGCTGCTCTAAGCTATGGTTTGAGCAAACAAAATCAGTGGCGGCTGCATCTCACAAGCTTCATTACAGGGGTAGGCCGATTGAATTTGGTGGTGATTTCTTGGCTTGTTGCCAGCCTTTGCCCACGTGACGGTGCAAGTTGTAGCATGCGCGGGCCAAGAAACCACCACCAACTTATCGGCTTATCACTGTATTGAAGCCGGTGAGTCACACCTGCCACTTATAGCATTCACTCAAACCATGGCTGAGAGCAGCATGTTTGTGCCATGCAAACACACTGGTCACGAGTTTTTTGTTTTTTGTTTTTTTTCATGGCCTTCTGTGGGAGCGCTTTCAGGAGTGCGGCACGAGCGCCTGTAAACCTCACCACACGGACTACCTAGACAAACATGCATGAATGGTACTGCAAGTTAACACTGTCATAGGCGTACTGCACGCTTTTATTAGGGAATGGCACAAACGCACGTTGCATCTATCCGCTGCTGCCCTCTAATGCAAAACTGCCAAAGCATCACGAAGACGTGCCGCTTGCACGAAGCTATTCATCACCAGATTGACGCAACAAGGTACCCGCCTCAGCTATGCACGGTGCGAGGCATAACTATATGAACACGCCCATGGCAAACGCGTGTGTAGGTGACCACATGTAGCAGCGTCAACGTGAAAATCGTAGCGACCGGAGGAACAAGCTATGTAAAAAAAGAACCTGAGAGTCCACGCCTCTACCCATGTCACTGGATAGTTTACAGTAAGTAGCAGCAGTGTCAAAGCACACAACCAAGCAAGTAGAAGCAGCATGTTAAGGGCACAGCAGCACATTTTTTTTTTGGGTGGGGTGGGGTTTGGTTTATGACAGCACAATGCAAACCTTCATTAGTAAGGCACGTAACAGCATGCTTGGGTGCTTGTAAGTGTTTTGAAAGCATTATACTTTCATGTTATCTCTGGCGCTGTTACCGCTTGGAAAAATAATGTCAGCTTAGCCTTTTTTCTCTGCTGAAGCTGACATGGGCATAACCAATTTTTGCTTCTTGAGGCTGTTTTGGAGAAGTTCAGCGCAACTCCTGAAGTTTGTACGCTTTTAGAGAAGCTTGGCGCAGGAAAACCTAATTGTATAAAAAATTGCACAATATGCATGGCTGTCTCACCCCTTGACCTCTTGTCATGTCCTCTAGTAGCTCTTTGCACCTCTCGTTCTTGGCTGTCGACTTCGACACGACCGGGTGGACGCAGGTCCTCTCGCGACTTGACAAGATGCACATCCTGGACGAATGAAGACAGGCGGGAGGAAGAGGCATTATTACACCCGCCTGAAGTGAAGCTCTGCAATGCATGCACTGAGCTCGATCAACAAGATGACATTGACAGGCAAGCTTTTCTTTCTTTCTTCTAATGAGACAGATTGGGCAGAAGCACGTATGCACAAAAGGCAATATTTATATTCAGGTCATATACTTGGTATTACCATGTGCTGTCGGCTTCATGAAAAGGATTTTAGTTGAAAATAATCTAGAGTTTTTTACCATGGCAGGCCTCACAATCATAACGCCGTCTTGGCTTGTAAAACACCAGCGCTTCTTTTTTACCAGCTGCATAAGCCACACATGAAATGCAGGATCAGTTGAGATATCGCAGATTCACCCTTAACTCTTTCAGACGCCACCTATGAAGAACTGTCTGTAAATGTGTAAAATCATTACAACGTTGCTTCAAGGCACTCAGTATGCATTTGCAACAAGAATTATGAAATAATTCTTGAATTTATGTGTGTTATAGCGACTCATCCTAGTTAAGTTGTATTTAAATATCTCTTTATCCTGAAGTTATTGATGCCTTCTTTTAGCATAAATAGAATTCAAGCTCAGGTTAGGAATATAGTGCAAAATTCTTTTTCTGTTACATACATTTTGAGCACGAAAAAAAGCCTTCTTTTCACACTGCTCGCAGGGAGCGGCACGTGACACGACTTGCAATGTTGAACATAGTAGTGCCTTCAGAAAAGTGATCATACGTATCAGTGCACTGCAAAATGAAGTTAAATAAAGACAAATGTATTATGCAGGAGATTCAGTTTCATCTCAAGTGCGATATCTCTTGCTCTTGCTTAGCCTCTCCTAACTGCAAATAGCAAAAACAAGCGGTGTACACAATTGTGTAGATAGCATCTCAAAGGGTTAACATGAAACAGTGGCAAGAGAGGTTGCAAAGTTCAATGCATTAGGCTTGTGGGAATATTGGAATGCTTCTAATATTCAAACAAACAGTAGAGTATTCGAATACACGTTGATTTGAATTTAAATTATTGAAAATTTCAGAGTATTCGCAATGAACGAATATAGATGTATATTAATCCGCATGTAACCACCTGTGAAGATAGTTTCACTGCAGTATAGGTGTGCTAAACCGTAAAACCACCTAGCCAGAAGGAATCCGCTCTGCAGCAAAGCCCCCCTTCAAATTCAAAGGGGCTCAGCAACACTTTTTGAGCATGGTCAGAAAATGCTGCCGATCGGTAGTTGAGGCTACAGAACACGCGAGCCAAATATTATAGAGCAGCACGCGGCCTGCAATTCACAATAAATTTTGACAGTCACCTAAAAATTGCTCTCTTCTTTTGGCTAATCATGCCACAAGCTTAAAAATAACTCGTCACAATTGCTGCGTGACTTTTCTTCTCTTAAAAAAAAAAGAAAGAAAAGAAGAAAACTGGTGCTGCTCGTTGAAATCAGTTTCTGAAAACAAAATATAATTTGTTAAGTCTTATTTCTTGTCCTGTGCACCTTCACAGTATGAGCAAGGCCTCAAGCGTTATGTGGTGTGCAAGATCTGTATTAAAAAAATAGTACTTTTGTTTGAATTATTTTATGCATGTCATGAGCTGTTCTTGATAGTACTATGTCATGCTTTCTTTTTCTCTTAGTGATTCCGCTTTTTATTTTATTGTATAATTTATATATGTCCAAACCCTGTTGAACAGCGTTGAATGGTAGGGCCATTGTCAGGCAGTTAATCTGTCTTTAGCCGTATCACCCCTTCCCATGTAACATGCCGAGATGTAACATGTCGAAAATAAAAATTATTATGATTATTATAAAAATATAACAGCAATGTTTTTTGTTTACTCTGCAAAGCCCATTTGATGTCAGCAAAAATTTGGGTGACTTGACCATCTTTATTTTTGATCATGGAGGTATAATTTATTTATTCAAAATACCTTATAGACCCAACAGGACATTGTGTAAGGGGAGCATAAAAAGAATAGATACACGAATTTGCACAACTTGCATACAAACAATAACATAAACTAATTGTCGAGTATTATAGAAGTCCTAACAGGAATAACAACGAAAATAAAAAAAAGAAAAAAAATTATAGGAATAGAATGGCGATGCAAAGCAGATGAGTATACATGTGAGATAATGACATAAAACAAGCTATAAAAAGTAAACACAATTTGTGAAAAGACTTTCCATTATTCAAAAGAAAACATCGTTCAAGAATACAACACAGAATTGAATGGCATGTTAGTATTCAAACCTTCAAAAAATAGAAAAAAAAGCGAGATACTAGTAGTGAATAAACGCGTAGGTGCTGATCTTGATATGAATGAACCGAGCAGTTAATCCTCGAAAGGGGTGATTAGAAGGTGCCGGAATTTTGTTGATTGCGTTCAGCTACGATTTCATCTGGAAGGCTGTTCCACATGCGGATGACACGGGGGAGTGCATATAAGTTAAAAAAGTATGTTTTACCACATGCGTGTGAATGAAAGATGATTATTCAGTCTCTTTGGTGTGAATGCAGATGTTTGCAATGTTATAGATAATGGCCTTGTTTCGTGTACGTATTTAAGAAATAATGAAAGGACGGCTGCTCAAAATGGAAAGTGATAAATTCTTTTTAATTTGTGTTATGCTTGAGCTATGATCGTAGTTTTGGAAAATGAATCTAGCAGCTCTATTCTAGATCGACTCCAGCATGTTAGTTAAATAAGTGTAATGAGGGGACCAAACAACAGAAAATCAATTAGTTTACAGTGAATGTGCTCGCCGCCCGCGCAATGGAGGCTACTGGCAACAAGTAGAGCGCTTGTAACGACGCATCCGCAACGATGAACATATTACGCCGCGGCTTCCACTCGAAAATGTGGCATTTCACATCTTTCGTGAAAAGGAAACTAACCCCTCGCTGCTTTTGGAGCCTTGAAATTGATGAGCGAGTGCATGAGTTCAGTCTGCTACATCAACAACTCAATCTGGACAAGCCGGAAAACCAATTTATTATATGACGGATGGCACATAGGCATTATTATACGACATTCGTTGCACATAGGCGTCACCGAACTGATAAGCGGCCTAGTCAACAGACGAGCACATGGCAACCGCATCAGCTTGCAAGTACGCCTCTGCGGAAAACATGCAGTGGACATGGAAAAAATGACATTGAGGTGATGCAAAACAGAAGGACTACATGCCTGTTGCTTACTGAGAAAGCTGAACTTGCAAATCATTGTAAATAAACAGCTTTTCCATGCTGCTGTCTGCCCGAAATGGACTTCTTGTGTTTTTAAATGATTTCTCATGATTCAAATTTCGCTGCAGTTGCAAATTTGTCTAGATATCTCTGCCTCCAGAGCAGCTAGGACTGTCATTTTTGTTGTGACATGTAGCTGTATCTTTAGTTTACACAATAATAGGTGTGAATTTTTGATTGAGATCTTCAAAAAATTTTATTTTTGTCAGAAATTCGAGCATAAAGTGGGTGTGCCTGCAACACTGAAATACAAAATGCAACAAACCTTGCTAAAATTATCAAATAAAAAAAAGCACTCCAACCGTTGTGTAGCTTATGTTCATTAGTACACAGGCATGTGCCAATAGTAGCTCTGCAATACAAATTTCTTGTGTCATTATACCGGCAAACAATAGGTAATTAATCTTAGGATATCTCAAAAACTACTTGGTTTAGAGGAACAGTAATTATATACATTTTTGAAATCAGCATAAAAAACTCAAGCATGCTGTGAATTTTCTTTATAAACACATGAAAATATCTGGCATTTCGTCTCAAGTACAGTGTCCCCCCTTAAATATTGTTCACTGTCTGCAGTAACATGGTGTACTTTTCACGGCCATATAACAAATGAGCACAGCAGACCACTCACTTGACATGGCAATAGTCCGTCTTCTTCAGCTCTCTCACCACCTGCGCTATCTGTTTGTGTGTTCTTGTGCCATAGAAAATTGTGGGTACCCTAGAATAAAAAAAGAAATATCACAGATGTGCGGTAAATTCCTTTAAAAAAAAATACCGCTAAAGCAGCTTCACACTATGAGTTTCAAGCCCGAAGCTCGTGCGGAGCCAGGCAGCCTTCTTTCTCTTCGGTTTTCTGTGTCCTTCCTCTTTCTGTGTGTGTGTGTTTTTCTCTCTTTGTTTCTACTTATCCTTTCCTCTCTCTTTATCGATTTCTTTCTATTTCTTCCTCCCTTTTCAATTCATGCTTGCGTCCTGTTTTTTTTATTTATATATACATGGTCTTGCCTGCAATACACCTAGTGCCCTACCAGATGTTTTTTTGCTGATGATAAGTGATCATCATTAAGGCGATCGAAGAACAAAAGAAAGAAAAAAAAGGAAGACTTCTCCTTTGCGTGAGCATGCACTCAATATGCTACATGTGGAGCATTACACCAAGCGATAACAGCACACAACATATGACAGTCTGACCCCATAAAGTGTCTCGCTTTTAAAATACTGATTGCACCATTACAGCAAAGCAATGAATGTGATAGTAACAAGTTGGATTAGTACCGTATTTCCTCGTATAATAGCGCACTTCTTTTACAGAAAGTCCGTTGCCAGCTTCGAGGTGCACCTTTTATGTGGGACGAAATTTCCTAAAGTTTCATTTCCGACTGCAGCATAGACTGCTTATAACAAAAGTCGCCGAAGTCATGACGTCCGCACTACAGGCGAAGCAACCTTCTTCATAGGCTACATTAGTGCAAAATGTGTTGAATATGCAGTCTGGCATGCCCACAAATTGGGGCATGCAATGCAGTGTGCTTATAAGCATTCAAATTTCCAAAAATTAACAGCGGAAGACCCGCATTGCCGATAGAGTGAAAACGACAAAAAAAACTACATAAAGCAAATGCCATCGCAGAATTTCACCAAATATGTTTCAGGCCATCCAGATAATGCCCATTATCATGACCAATATTTTGTGCACTGAACAGTAGCAAATGTACATATTATGGTCTCGCACACCATATCCAAAAGACATTGCAATTGAATCTCGAACTACCATTCGAGTGTTACAAGAGCCACCCATGCCCTCTTTCCTTGAAGTAAAATCACCACAAGGAGTTAACTGCATTAATTCTGTACAAAACCGCAACTTTGATCGCCCGCGACCACTACCGAAAAACATTAAGTGCCGATTAGGCTTAGCGTACGGTTTGGCATGTTGTCAAGGGAAGTTTGTACGAGACAACATGAAGAACGAGTGCTGTAAAGATCGCACTCTAGCATTGATCCAAGAGCAGGGCACGTGATGTGATGTTCACGTTTGCAGCCGAGAAATCAACGACGACAGAAGTCCGCCGAGTTGGTGCAAGTCCACGCAATATCAGCAAAGGCGAAAGCTCACGTCAAAAAGCCGAAATGCTTTCAAATTTGCACACGAGGTAGCAAACGCGATAACGATGACACTTTTGCCGACGAAAAATCCAAGTGCACTTGATGAGGACGCGATCGCACGTTCTAAGCGGAGCATGCGGCCAAAGCCATGCCACCGCCAGTGCAAAGGTTCCTCCGACGCCCAGGCAACTGCCCTTCTTCACTCAGCGAGTCCACACAGCCCTGCCGCTGTCTTTTATTTTTCTCCTCTTCAGTCCAGTTAAGAAAGAAGGCGCCGAACTGCAACTGTGCAAATACGGTATGGAACTACTGATCACAGCCAGTGTCGGGGTGCGCTGATTTTGCGCAGAAATTTAGAAAAAACCTATTTCTCATGGCCAAACTTTGGGTGCACCTTTTGAGCAAGTATGCCTATTATGCGAGTAAATACGGCATATGACGTAATGTCTGCAGCCAACTCCTATAGCACTCGATCTGTCATAATTAAACAAAATGATGGTGTAAAAATTAACAAAAGGGACAGAAAGCCATTCTAATTAAAAGATGCTTGTAGCACCATGATCGCTCCGAGACAACTCACCTCTCCAAGGGCTTGTCCGCGATTCCCTGACACCCTTTGGATGGAGTGGGTTGTTCTGAAGGAGGGAGCTGCTGCTGTGATTGGATTAGCTGTTCGAGAACTGTTGAAGTGCTCGGGGCACTGCTAACAGCAGAAGCATCCTCCCGCTTTGGTGATGGAAGGCTTGCAAGGCTATTACGTATATGCTGCAAAAGAAGTCAATATAAAACAAAAATTTGGAGGTTTTACATGATATAAGCATGACACCATCAAGAGGCACACTTTAGTGGGGGGGATTGTTCATTAATGCTGATTGCCCTCTGCCCCACTCGAAACTTGAGTTCTAGATGACTGCCTTCTGGTACAAGTACAACATACTAATCGCCCTGTAGCAGTCTTTTTTTGTGTGTGTGGAGAGAGAGTGAGTGATGATAATTTGTTTTTACTATAAAGTATTATTTAATGAGACCAAACTGCACAGGAACAAACATTGCATAATGTCACTTTCATACGATGGTTCTTTACTGGCAGCATCAAGGGCCTGAAAGTAGGTGCCTCGCAGCTTTTGAGATGCCATGTATCTGAATACATGTACAGTAAAACCTCGTTCATTCGGACTCCGTTCTTTCAAAATCCCGCCTTATTCGAAGGATTTATGCAGTTCCGCATTTTACAATGTAAATTATAGGGGATAATTTGAAGCGGCAGTCAGCACGAGCCCAGTTAATTTGAAAACTTTGTGATCCCGATTTTGGCGCAAATGGGCGGAAATAACGGCCCTTAGGAGCCCCGAGACAATGCAGTGCAGCGATACTAATGAGTGACAGCTGAACCTTCCCAGTCTTGCCACTGCCAGCGAAGAAAAATTCGGCAGATCCCTCGTACGCTGCTGGTGATGTTCTTGCCTGCAGTGCCTACTTTAAAAACTCACTTAGAAAACTTTAATGTTTATGCTTTCGGCACAAACAAATTAAGAATTTCATAACAATGGCCTCTTTCTGGCATAATAAATCCTTTATTTTACCAAAAAGAACAGACGAATGGTCACATCACGTGCACTGGTGCTGCAAGGAGCCTGCAACATGCTGCTCGCGTCACTACTGTGTTGCAGTGAAGCTCGTCTCTTTTTTTTTCGTTTCTTCGTTTTTGCAGGGAAACACTTCAGCTGACCACGAGACCGGCTTTTTTTTATCTTGCACTGGCAGCAGCGAGGCTTGCCACTTCCCCGGACTGTGGCAAAATTGGGACAAAGTATTGCTGAATAGCAGAACTCTTGCGACCTCAAACTATCAAGCACCACAAATGACCGCCTCGGACTACTTTCAATGATTCAAAGGTTTTGTGTGTTCTGGTATCTAAATTTTTGTATGTTTCTTTAATTTCAAAGCCTGCTTCATTCGAAGATTCTTCACAGTCCCAGTGCCCTCGAATTGACAAGGTTTTACTGTATACATTGCAGAAACTAGCGAACTTGGGATTTATGGGGGCTAGGTAAAGCTTCATTGGCTTCCACAACTGCTACAATAATGCAAAAGTTCTGAGTGGCAATGACGATAATGTGTCCCTCTTGTAATTTCAATTTTGGACTAAAACTGAAAGGGTCCCTAAAGCACCTCGGTAGTCAAAATTTAGTTATTTCAGTTGTGCATGAGTCTGTAACAAACACGTAGCCATGAAAATTTTTCAAAACAGTGCCGTAACAGCAGATTTACGCGCATTTGAAGATCAAAAATGGCCCACGATCATTTAGATCTTTCCTTCGCTACACTCTGATCGTCAACTAATCTGTCCTCCTGGCTGACTAGACCACCTCTCCGTGCAAACAGGAAAAGAATTAAGCGTGTGTACCTGCAAACAGACAAACAGGTTCTTTTCGTTGCCGATGGTGAATCCTATAGGCAGATTTAGAATATTTCCAGTAGCAGTTTTTCTGCTCCATGTGGAGCAAGTAGGTTCCATACGCAGATTGAGAGTGCTCTCTGCGTGTTCCATAGGCAGATCGGGAGAAGCTCCGCCGCCAGATACACTCCACAGAGCAGGTCTCCTTACTCCGCAAAAAGTGGCGGATTCGACTAAAGTCTCAAGCACCCTGCACGTGCGCAGAACCTGGCGTACCACGTGACTAAGAGAATGCGCTGTTCGAGCCTGCTTGTTGTCTGCACGCAAGCTTGTAAAGGTGAAAACGAATGTGCACTAGTGCACCCTGCCATTTGCTCTGGTGGGAGTACCTGTGTTCCACTGGCAGATTTCCTTTGGTTGCGCTTTGCCGTAGTAGAGTGCTCCGGCGCGAGTTTGTTGCCCAGTTCTAATCCTCCAGTGGAATTCACTATGACATGACCAGATACAAACGGTGAAGTCATGGCCAATGCTGAGGATACTAAAATGCCCAGAGAGGTAAGAGGGTTGTTGGTGAACTTGAGGCGTGGCCGCGGCTCATCACACTGGTGCATTTGGCAATGTTTATTGTCACAGCACTCAGCACCTAACGGGCGAGGTTATTTGAAATGTTAGAAACTGAGTGCTATTTTAGGGGCCCTATATTGCACATGCCATTTATTAGCATTTTTAATAAGAAACACAAGCATTAGAACCAAATAAATACAGTATACACTGCATCATGAAGGCAAAAAAGTTGTAAATGCTTCAAACATGTGACTCACAGTATTTACAGACTGGCGCATTTTCTTCATTGGCTTGAAGTCGTCATCGTCATCATCCATGGGTGAGGGAATAGAAGATTTAAGGGGAGTTTTGACAGGTTGCACCTTCACTGGCTTGCCTGCAAACATTTTGGGAGAGAATAATGCTCAAGCCACACAACGATACAACACAGTGTCCATTGAAAAACAACCAACATACAGGGCAGCTATAAAACTAAATGTGCTTGCGTTTATGTTTCCTTTTGCGATTTTGTCTGCAAGGACGTCTTTTGCAATGACGCCAATTTGTCTTTGTTAATCATAAATGTGTCAGCATATACTAAAAAAATGCCAATTAAAAAGTCAGTAAGAGAGTTTTTTATTTATGTAAGATGTTAGTATTGTAAGAAATTTAGTGCAAATTTGTACTCCCACAAACACTCATACATTCACTCACTCTTCCACCTGAGAAACACACACCGCGCTCTGTGTGGTGCGTGTATTAAAGTGGTTAGGTTGCATAACATAAAGCGGAGTGGTGCGTGCACCTTGTATGAGGGGAGCTGAGTGCGATTAAAGAGTAAGCACCACGCAAGCCATTCTTTGCCCCAACTTATTTGCTGCATGAACGGGGCTGTGGTCAACTTCCTGCGATTGCTCTAAATTGGATGGAAAATCGTGGAGGCCATGCTCTGCATTGGTCCAGTTGACCTCTAGATCATCAAGTACTATCTGCTTATCCTTTCTCCTCTGGTAAAAATGCTAGTAATACTACAGTAAAAGCTCGTTAGTTCATACTTCAAGAGAACTATAAAATTATCCAAATTAAATAGAGTTATAATTAGTGGGCCAGTGCTAGAATGAACAGACATCACACTACACTGCACAAGCAGAACTAGAAAAAGCCGTCTCTGTACTAGTTATTACGAATAAGGTGGTACTACACATTTGTGCCAAGTGTTTCATAAATTAGGTTTGTGGAGCTCTAACAGCAAACAAAATTAAATGATGAGTCAGTTATATGCCAGAAACGAGCAACGACATGCATTAAAGTGAGCAGTCAGCCATCACATGAAATACGTGACGCTATTTATGCTCCAAAATATGTTTACCTACATGACACAGAGAACGCTGATGCATTGAGCATGGTATGGTCGATGGCGACACAGTGAACACAAACAAATGAAAAAGCAATCGGTAATTTACATTAGCTTGCACTTCATCAATTTCAGCTGCATGAGCATCGTTTGCAGCGTGCCCAGGAGCTCCAGCACAGGGTCTGAATTTTCATCTGCTGAAAAATGCCGCTGTGTCCATGTCCTGCATCTCTACTAAACTTGGTCTGGTTTGGTTTTGCAATGCACGATGATCACTCTGGGTTTAAATCTGTAAGGAGCAATGAAAACCAGGGGCTCCCACAGTTTGAATTAACTATTGTTAATGTCGACACGTTCGAATTATCGGTGAGTTTTCCCCCATAGAAATACACTGAGCTGTGCCAGGACCAGGGTGTTGGTTCCAAGTTTACTGTTAACAGAGTTTGAATTAACAAGCTTTCACTGCATCGAATTGGTTGCACGATTGACACTCCGAAACCACGCACTCATTGAAATGCGGGGGCACCTAAAAACTCATTGTGGTGCCACTGTGACCTGTAGCAATGTGTTTATTGACCCATGATTGTGATGATGAAGGCTGCAGTAAGACTGGTAAATACGGAACTCTTTATTGGTTTCTTGGGCAAGCGTGTTCCCAACAATGAAAAATTGAAACTGAAAGGAATGCATGCTTTATGCTGATATAGGCAATCACAGTTATGGGCAGTTGGTAATCTAATCATCAGCAAGATGGGCTGTCTTTTAAGCATGAATTGTAGAAAATTTCAGCATTATCAGTGGGGAGCACATAACTCTACAATAAGCTCGACTACTAGTGTTGTGCATTCACTCTAATCAACATAATAATAAACAATGGCAAAGTTTCCCAGCTATAGTGGCTCTGAGCGATGGTTATGCTTTTTGTGGATGAAAGCCAATCACATTGAAATGAAGCACTAAGAATGCATGGCAATTCGAGTTATGCGCATTACAAAGAACACTAAAACTGGCCTGTTAACAATCTGAAGGGCTTGCTGTACTGGTTCAATGTTTTTGTGAACGATCGACAAAACTGTCTCCGGGTCACTAACTCTAAAAGTGATTTTTCACTAACCGACTGCTTGCTGCTTGGCAGGCGTCACTTGGCTCGCTTGGGCAACGATCGTATCCTTGTTTGTTTTCAGCTCAGGCAACGACAGCAAGGTGTTCAGGTCCAACATTTGACCAGTGGTGTTGCGAACGACCATGTACTCGGTGCCAGGCTTAACGTTAGCCGGGAGCAGATCTCCGGGAGCCACAGGGAGATGGGTGGCTAACGCGGCAGGTACAGTAGGGCTCGCCACCGTGGATGCCTGACTCGCCGAAGCCACGGCTGGGCTTGCCACGACGGGCTGGGCGGATACCACCTGCTGCCTCGGTGACTGCACTGCACCACTCGTCACAACACGACACGGACTGTTTGCCTTTAGCGAGAGTTTGCATGCCCGTGTCACTCCCGAAGGGCTTGGTGTTGCAACATAATAACTGAGGAGTTCAGCAGCTTCTGCCGCCTGTTCCTCTTTCAAAGGCGTATCGCAAAGCCCTCTCTCGTCATAAACTTTAGAACCTATACAAGCAGCGCCGTCCAATGCCACCAGTGAGCACGCAGCATCCTTCGGGGGAGGGCCTTCAAGGTTGTACTGCCAGGCTGTAAGTAAATGCAAGTTAAATCGAGAGATAAGAGACCAATGCCAAAAATACACATAGCAAATGTCCGGTTATTTAGCTACCATTTGCTGTTTCATGAATAAGAATTGTGAAAAGCTTTGTAGTCAAATAACAGAAGTGACTAAGCTATGACAGCCTGGTTCAATGCGTAATGTTTATGGGCATTCTTTGGTGCAATGTGCTAATGTTTTGAGAACACCTTGTTGCAACCTGGTAATGGGCAATGAAATGGACTGGATAGAACAAGTAACAGCTATCTACAGTGAGTTATGCCACCATAGAGCTGTACGGCTGTTCTCGCCTATTTTGTTCTAATGTTTAAGCAGCCCTTCTTACTTCGTAGCAGAAACAACAAATAGGGTGCTGGCACTGGTTGTGTGAAGAACGGAACTGAACCATTTGAGGAGTCTATGCTGCACTAGAGTGCTTGCACTCTCCACATCCTCGACTCCGGAGTTCCACACTCCCCATTCTCTTCTCCCTCTTGTAATACCCCCTCCCTGCTAAACTCAGCCAAAAAGAATGTTGTTTAACTAAATAGAACCAAAGACACTTCGCTATAATAAGATTTAAATAAGTTATAATAAAGAGTTAAATACTTCATTATATTGAGCATTTAATAATACACATAGGGAATCGAAGCTTAAGTTTACGAAGCGACGACAACGCCGCGCCTGGCTCTGGCAGCGAGCTTCGACGAACTTGAGATAGGCGCGGAAGAGGGCGCAGGCGAGTCAGTGTGTTTCCCCGAAAGGGGTGTGCGTGCGACACGCACGGAGCGCGTTTTACAGTCGGTGAGGGGAACTTCGGTGCCAAGCTGTCAGCTTGGCATGCTAAAATGAGACGCTCGCTGGGCGAAGTTGCTTTTCCTCGATAAAAGAAGCGGCCCCACGGAAGCCCCTGAAAGGTCCGAAGTATTGTTGTGTTGTGAGCTGCCACAATGCAGACAACAAGGGACGCTCTCCACGTGTAAAGCTTTATCAGTTCCCCAGAAAGTCACACCCGGCGAACACAGCCGCGTTCCCGAAAGATGGAGTAAGCATGACACGACAGCCTGAAAAAAACTAGCTGAGCACTTCAACTTGACTCACCGTGGTTAAAGCTCAGCTTGCTGCTTTGCAGCAAAGTCAGTAGGTCATGCTGCCGTGGCACAGAGGCCATGACTCTAAAGCTTCTCGGACATTTTAATGCCATGACAGTATAACTTTAGTTCTTATTTATTTTTTAGCATGCCGCAAACGTTTGCACATGACATCACACAGTTGCTACTGCTAGATACCACCAGAAAACAACATTTATATGGTTTTCATAAATGTCAACGCAGCACACCGATACAGTACGCTGCTTCACGTGGGCAGAATGTGACTTACCTTGAGACATACGTCATACACGGTATTGTCACGAACCTGAGAAATACATTTTACAGTGACTCGGGCGTTCTCGTCTTTCGTCGTCTGCTCCACATTATAAACTTGACTAACGAGCTTTATTCTTTTTGTTAGATTCGCTTTTTGGAAGTGCTTGTCCAGCTCAGAGATTTTTATGAAGCCGCACTGCAGGCGGTACAATGTGAGGTGACTCAAACGCACCACGCGCTCTTTGCATGAGCACGTAAGTGAGTGGCAGCGCGTTCGCGAGAAGAGAAAACGCGCAATATTCATACCTGATTTCTACTTTTCTACCAGAAATGACGCTGCCTGTTCAGAGTCATAGCTCCACCATGCATTGCTTTGGCTTCCTATAGATGTCTGCATTACCCAAGAAGGCCTCGCTTGTTGCACTACCCAAAATGAGTCAATAAATGTTGCCCGTCTGCGGCTTGGGCAGCACTGGTTAGCGCATCGTGTGAATCATTTGTGATAAAAGCAAAGAGAAACTCATGTCTCGTACGTTTGACTAGTGGCGACTGTGGCACCTTTGAAGGTGTGGTGTGGCTGCCTCCGTCATCCACCTTGGAGCCTATACACGAGGCACCCTCCAATGCCACAAGTGGGCAGCTAGGACCGTTTGCGGGAGGGGGTCCTTCCAACTTGTAGCTCCAGGCTATGGGTAATGCAAAGCAAGATAAAAAAAATGCCAGATTAACACTAACAATACATACAATCAATATATGATTACCATCTAGCTGAACACAAGAGGAGACATAAGCCGGCAAAAGCATTGGGTTACACTACGAGACAGTACTTCCCAAGGGTGGTGCAGTATATACCTAGAGACTGCTTATAAAATAAGTCGCAAATATCCGCACTATAATCAAAACAACCTTCATCAGAAGCTGCTTTTGCGCACATGTTGAGCATGTAGCCTCACGTGTCCGAGAATCGAAGCATGCAATACATGGTGCTTACAACCATTTACATTTTCGAATGTTAAAAAAAAAAACTTAATGTCCAAAAGCCAGCGTTGCCAACAAAATCACAAAGATGGGGGGCTGGGGGAGAGGTATAGAAAAAAGCAAGCACCATCGCGAAAATTCACCAACTACCTCTCAGACATTACACAGAAATCATGTCGAATCACATCCGAAATTTTATGCACAGAAAAACACCAATTGTTCAACTTCAAAGGCGTGAACCCAATTTCAAGACATCACAATCGAATCGAGAACCATCATTCGAGTGCTACACGTGTCACCCTCGTTTTCATTAACGATGTGTATCCGTTTCCTTCAAGTGCTGTCGCCGCAAAGAATTTCGCTGATTCCATACTAAATTGCAACTTAGCATGCGACCGCTGCCAAAATCTAACCAACGCTGATTAGGTTTAGGCTACCGTTATGGACATTGTTGTGGGATGTTTGGCCATGACATAAAGATAGGGCATCGAAAAAATCGCACTCAAGCACTGAACCAAGAACAACAGCCTGCATAATACGAAGTTTGCGTTCGTGGCGTTAAATCATCTATGACAAAAAGCCGCCAAACTTATGTAAGACCGCACACTGGCAGCTAAGGCGAAAGCTCGTGTCATAAAGCTGTAAAAGTTTAAATTTACAGACGAAGTGGCAAACGCGATATCTGTAGCGAGCTCGATAACAATGGCGCTTTTTCAACAGGAAACTTTTAAGCGCACTTGATAAGAACGAGAGCACAAGTGCCATGCTGATCCGCATGTGACCGGAACCAACCTAGCGAGGCCAGCCAGACAAAGGGCAACAGCCCTCCGCCCTAACTCACTGAAGTGCGTTGCGTGCCACATTCTTCCTTCAGTCTCTTTTTCCTCCCTCTACCCTCTGTTCGTTCACTCCGTGTCACCTTCTTCTCCGTAACCACCTCGTCATTCGCACCCCAGCGACACGCCTTCTTTCAGACGTGCAACCGCTACCGCGTTTGCCACCGGCTTTCGGACAACCGCATAATAACCAGTCTTTCATCTTGGGGGGACTGCACAATAAGCGGTACGTGTATACATGGGGTTCCGTGCGAGGATAAACAGGAGGTGATAAAGACTGCATTGTGACCGGTCCTGGACTATAAGCGGTTCGTTATAAGTGGTCTTCACAGTAATTCAAGTTCATTAGTAGTAGCTCATGATCATAAAAACAGAGCAAAAGCAGCAGACAGACACAAAGAGACAAACTAGGCAAATAGTAATGTTTGTGCAAAGTTCATGTACCCGAAGTAACAGCGCTTCATTCTAAGACAACTCACGAAACAAGTGGCTTTTTGCCATCAAAGGACCCCCCCTTCAGCTAATGACATCGCCGTTTCATTGCGACCCGTAGTAGACCGCCTTCGTGCTGCACTCACGACAGAGATCATAAAGCAGTGTGTCAAAAAGCGGTCATGACACCACTGGCTGTAGCGGTGACCTTTCAAAGCTAAAGACCACTTTTCTCTCAAGTTGTATTGAACTATAAATAAGTTGTGAGTGTCGATTTAATTATTGAACGTGACCTATAGATTTTTTTTCATGGTATGCATCGTATTTTATAAGCAATGGGGTTATTTCCCCTAACCACGATGCTGGTTAGGGTGAATGGGCCATGTCGCATCAACTAAGCATGATGCCACGTCTTCTGTTTTCCAAATGACTTTATAGGATGCACTGGTGTGAATGAAATCGACAAGACCAGAGCTTCAGCTGCCAATAAGTGGCTTGGAACACCAAACACAATGAATATGGGTACAATTCAGTAGGCAATATCTTTTGATATGTCACACATGCAGTGTTTATAAGAACTCATTTCACTGATGTGCTCTTGTTCCAACATTCAACCTGAACAACCTCCCACTCTCTTCAAGCTACATTGTGCGTGCACCAACCGTACATGCTAATTGGCCCCTTACAACGACAATAACTGGCAAGACCAGCAGTAGTATGTCTAAGCGTGCAAAGCATCTTCAGTGCATGCGTAATCTGCTATACTATCTCTTTCGTGAAGACGCAAGCTTTATTAAAGTTTCGGGGTTGATCTCCCTTAAAATAAATAAATAATAATAATAATAATAAAACAAGAAACATGCACGCAACTAAGATCAGCAAGATTTTAGTTGAGCGCAAGTGTTGAAATTAAAAACGTGGCCGATCTCTCTATATAAGGATCAGTATAACACAAACGTGAAACGTGTCTTCACAGGGGTAGTTGAGCATTTATCGTGCAGTTTCAGCAACAGTAACCAAATTGCAAAGTCAAAGTGAAACGTGTCTTCACAGGGGTAGTTGAGCATTTATCGAGCACTGTTTCAGCAACAGCAACCAATTGCAAAGTCACACTAAGAACGGCAAGCAGCTTGAAGCTTGCAGTGCACACATAAAGCAGAAAGCAAGCACGAAATTAGCATACACAAGACAAGCATGGACTAACAACTGTCACATCTTGACACTTAAGGTGCGCTGTTTAAACAGAAAGAAAGACGCATGAAACGACTGCACAAGTCTATACAAAACAAGTGCAAACAACTGTCACAACTCTTTCTTCGTCGTGTGTCAGCAGTGCGCCCCTTAGGTAAACCATATGCGTCAGCGAGCAAAGTTATGACTGTGATAAGCGCACACGCAGCAGAGAACATGCTCCGTGGAAGCTGTGCTTCGTGGAGGCGACGACTCTTAAAGCACGCCCAACGCGATCCGGTCGCACCATCTCTCTACTGATAACGAAAACTCGCTGAAATTTCGGAGCTCTGAGGATTGCCAAACTCTGTATGGTGTATATAACTGGCTTGCCGTTAGCAAGCTTGATAGCGTATGCCCCGTGGCCGATTGTTTAGCGCTGTGCGCTCTGAATCGAGAGGTTGCTGGTTCACTTTGCAGGGTAAATTTTTCTTTCTCATTTTTTTTTCTTTGCAATTTGATAGTACATGTTTGACAACGCCATATCCGTGACGAAAATACGTCAGCTGAGCTGTGGTGGAACCCAGCATAAAACACTTTCATGTTAAAAAAAAAGTAAGCAAAAGCTTTATGATGTTGCTATGTGCTCCTGTCCACAAAGTGACCCTGCAGCTAACACAGGCAGGGAATGCTTCTTTCTGAAAGGAACCGTGAAGCACGCAGCACTTGCACTGGATATGGCCCTGTGCACATGTGTGTATTACAGCCAGCACTGCAGATTATCGCCGGTGTAAGCCGTTGACAAAGCTAGTTATGAACATCGCATATTTGTACAACCATGAAAAACTTCCAAACAGTGTAGTCACTACTGCACCAAAAGACAGGTTACACAACGAATCTCCCGATAATGCTTGTGTAAACTTATATCAGGTAAATATTTCAAATAACGAGTTAAAATGTCTTTAAATTGTAACACAGCACATCATTGCAACACTTCCAAGTGGAACCACGCTGATCTGCGCATGTCAGAGAAGAGGGAAGGTGTGTTGGCCGTCAGACCCTAAAGCCTCGCTCAACGAAACGTTCTATAGTTTCCTAGAAAAGCGGAACTTTTCTAACGTTTGGTTGGTTGTGGCTGTTGCTCCTTCAATGGTGTGACGGGTTTTGCGCACCCATGCACTCTGGAGCCTTTGCATGATGCACCACCCAATGGCACAGCCGAGCATCTTGGATCATACGAGCCAGTATCTTCGAACTCATGGTGCCGAGCTGTAAATATAATTGAAAGAGAGCAAATTAACACTAAATCTATGTACACTCATTATTGGGTCATCTCAATATAAAGACAAGAGACGAGTTGATGAAACCATAGCGTGGCTCTACGAGACACTCGGCTGCAGTGGTGGCTTCTGGGATAAAGGCCTTGGGTTTCATTTATTACTGTGGTCTCTTGAGTTACCGTAAGCTTGTTTTTCATTTTCATAAATTTGTTGATCATGTATCTTCTGTATACTGATTTCACCAAATTCATTCCCCTCTTATGTTGGAGGGCACCACTACTGCAGTGGCTTCTGTGCTAAAGGTCCTGAAATTGATTTAGCACTGTGAAGTTTTGAGTTACTGTAAGTTTGTTTTAGGGGCAAAGCTCCTTTTGGTCTAGGGCACTTCATCCCTCTGGCATACCCAGCACAAATTATCCATAAACAGACAGACGGACGGACAGACAGATAGACGGACGGACCCTTCACACCACTCAACAACATTCACTCCGTGGATATGCAGTAATTTTTTTTCCCTTTTCATAAATTTTTTTATTACATATCTCCTGTATAATATATTTTTGCGAATTTATTTCCCTTTTTTTGCTATATTAGAGGGAATCACTACCCAAATAGACAACTTCCACGTACTTTTCCTGCACTTTGCACTCACGATAGGCATTCTGATGCTTAGGCAATGATAACATGCACAATACATGGACAACTTTGGCATTGCGGGTGGCGAGAAAGCACAGGAATGTGATCCATACATAAGGGAAATTGACTGAAAGAACACTTAGTCGTGGGCAAGTAGAATTTGTCCCTCAACGGTATCCTCCCAAGTTAATGCAAATTATAGAGCTTGAATGTTACAAGGCTAAGGTCAGCAGCTGTCATGCAGGGTGAAACTTAGTTCTCTTTAGAAAGCAATCTCCGTAGAAGGAACAGTTGTGCAAAGCTGCGAACTCAGCGGGTCGTAGGACAAGCACAACGCCGTACACGTAACATAAATGTATGAACTTTGCCTTTCTTGTAAGCGTACATAAAGATGAAAGAGCAACTTGCCTTGCATTGCCTGCATCATCTTTTCCACCTGGGCTTGATGAATTTCTGGAAGGCAATAATAGGCAAGGCTTGCTGAGTGAGAGCAGTAGTGAACTGCTAAACCCAACTAAAAACAAACAACTATATAATGACAAATATTTATAAAATGGCACATGAACCGCGGGCAAGCATCAGTGCTTAAATGTAAAGCCGCACATGAAAGTACTGTTCATAAGTGCCGCTGCCCTTCAATATGGCTAGACACAAGGCCACCAAGCCACTGTTGCACTGCAGAATAGTAGCAATTGTTCAGGTATAGTTACATAAAATCTGATAGCAATGATGTCACGAACCACATTACAGCTGTCGAAAATCGTGACAACAATGAGGAAAACATAGGCATGTTCCGACAACAGGAAGGACTCAGATATGAAGAATGAAAAACAGCAGAAGGGTTCTCCTAGCTAAGCACGAAATGTGATGGCATTTACAATGTTGGTGAAGAAGCGAGGAAAGGAAGGAGATAGCTTTTTAAGAGTTTCACAATAGACACAAAAAAAAAAATAAAGTAAGATGGCACAACCACCTGAAATTTCACCTGAACTTAGCAAGTGCATTAAGGAATATAATGCTGCATAGAAAAAGTAAGTAATTGTTTTTGCTTATTACTTCGAGCGGGCGGTAACTGAGGCGTTCTTTTTCAGTTTCAATATTAGAATAGGCTATTTTTGTGAGCTTTGCACGATGCTTTTCTCTTACAACTCGTCATCTAATTTCGTGCTTGCTCAATCCAAAACAAGGCTTGTTATGCTGCCAGGGTTGGGGCAGGGCTGGGTTGGCCTTTGAGAGCATCATCGAGTAAAGTGTGTGGCGCCCTTTCACGCACCTTTCTTTTTCTTTTGCCAAGCCAAGCACGAGCAGAGTAGGGCAAGGGTCTTTCCACTCCCCGTAGGTGACTCGATGAGACAATTCCTTCCATTTCTCAAGCCCTGTAGGACCTGGTGGGCAAAGCAGGACAAAGCATTCGTACACTGTGTTCTTAGACAAGTGTGAATTCACTTATATAAAGCAGTACACCAAAACACAGATCCCAGCGGTCAAACTGCTTCAATGTGATAACAATGTTGGAGGAACACCTCTGTGCTTGAACAATGAAACTACTTGCATGCGATGTTTTTATAGCCATAATGTGACATCGCAAAGATTGTGTCCCCAATGCAAGTGCTCCAACACGGCGGTTTTAGTGACATCAAAGCAAGCCGTCTATAAAAAAGGTTGCACTTAACGTCATCCACCTGTAGCGCTAGCGGCATTCATCGTTGCCACCATATCTGTGGTCGCTAGTGGTGTGCCCCATCGGTTCTTTCAAAATCGTAAGTGGAGAAGAAAGGGTGTGCGTGTCGGTAGTGTCTGTGAGTGAAATGCGGTTTAGGACCTATGCGCGTGACCTACGGGGTCTGGGAAAAATTCGTTTTGAAAATTTATTACTGTCGCAGTTCCTTAGGTTTCCGCGTTTAAGATGTAGAGACGGTACCCAATCTGAATAGGCTTCAGCCGTCGCATAAGAAAAACATTTTGCAAAATGCAACGAGCCACGATATCAACACTAATGTGCTTCGCTGAAAATTTTGTTAAACAGCAGTCAGTATTGCAGCACATTCTCATTTACCGATGGGCAGACAGGTAACATGCCTCACCCACACACGGAACCTAGATAGAATGAGATCTGCTGCATTTAAGGATGCACATGTTCTGTAAACGCCACAAAAACAAAGCACTTGCCACACAAGCAACAGTAATTTACCAAGCTGTCGAATTACACAAGTTAATAAACAACTCAACTGTTTATGTGCTTAACTGGCTGTTCCTTAAACAGCAACTCAGGGCACAGCACAAATGCTCACCTCCTGCTGGGTAAACAAAAGAGAGGTTCATAACACGCCACGAAAACTAAGCTTTTACCACAGCCTACAGCAAAAACAAATCTCTTATAATGCTGAATGGGTTCTGAAAAGTTACCAAATATGAATTGTTTTTCAAGCTCATGATGGTGGGTTGCCGGGCTGTTTCCTACTAATACTTCTGAAGAAAAGTATTTACACAAAATGACACAAGCACAGACACAAATACACTGGACTGGTGCAATACCGTTACCTTTCTGTCCTTGTATCATTTCGTGCTACTATTTTTCTTCAGAAGACGTGAACAAACAAGAGTGGATGCTTGGGCTAGTTGGTGCGTAGTCATGTTCGTGCGCTGAAACATCTTGCAAATATGACATGAACTAACTAGCTCAAGAATACATTTGGCTTAGCTGATTGATACGTTGGAGTCACTCCACTTTTCATTGCTGCGTGATGTCTTTAACGTTCTTGCATCAACTGACAAATGACTTTTGGGATGCAAAAAAAAAAGTCGATTTTCGGAGTTCTTTTTCGAGTGGTTGTTGCAATAAAATAGAACACAGCTGACCATTGTCGCTGAAACCTGACTACAGACGCCAGCTGCCATATGTATGTGCTTCACATTCCCCATGAATACATTCATGCAACTGCTTGCTGAGCCAGCCGCGCAATCGTGACCTCAAACATAGATGTGCATCTGTTCCAATGCTGATGCCATCCCCCGCATGTGCATGCATAACAAGCCACTCCGCAACACCTCGCCCAGGCAACATAAGTTTGCGTGACATCCTCAGTGTCCTACTGCATATGGTGTAAGAGCATGCGGGCGTGAACAATGTGCCCTTAGCACACATAATGACTAAGAGGCAGTGGGAAACTTGGCTGCCCAGTTTAAGCCCCGACGACCAGCTAGACCCAGTGGACAGGGAGCACGGTTTCCGGGAGTAAGAGGGCCCTCCACATAGAGTGAGGAAAATTTGCTCATTCAGTAGAATTAAAGCTTTATAGTTACTGCCACAATCCCAGTCACAGTCGGCACAGATTGCACCACGCACTGGTTATTCAATGTGTACCTATCTGCTGAAAGAGTGAAGTGAACGCTTCGCGTAAGGTTAACCAACCTTCATGATGGCTCATGTAACATTTTGAAACCTCATCACGGACACTGCGCTGTGTGTGTGTCGTGGGCGTACACGTACAAATGCGTAATTTCGCTCAAGCCAATCTAGTCATTTCGAGCAACACGCTAGGCCCATAGCCTCGCAAAAACGTCCAAGCATCAAGCACAGAACGAGTGTGTGTAACCTTTATGATGACCATCTTTTGAGATTGGTACGGCGTATGAGGGAAGTAGACAGCGTGGGACTCGATGTAGAGAGGCTCCTTCTTCGCCGAGCTCTCAGCTTTGACGTCCATCGTATCTGCACGTCAAGTACCAAAGAAAATCACCCGATTAACAGAAATAAACGCTGACAAGACGCCAGCACAAAACGATCGATCAATGGTGGGTTCCACACTTCCTCGCGTCAGTGGGATACTCGAAAAAAAAAAAAAAGCTGAACGAACTCACGCATACATTTAGACACAGCGCAGACCTACACACAGCTGACGCGACACGCAATACACTTTGGCGATACGTTCGCACTAAACCGCCCAACCACTAGCGACAAATCGGTAGTATTTGACAGCTTTTAAATCCTTCGCGGTGTTTGACTTAGAACATTGGTTGTACAATAACACTTGGGAATAACCCAGGAACACGAACTTCAGCGTGATCGACGGGGAAACCATTTCTGAACATGTAATTAGAGGTTGAACATACGACAGCGTTCGCACGTAGGTCAACACTTTACCTATGCTTTACCTG